>NW_023270415.1:33054420-33101799 GCF_011800145.1 Mirounga leonina | reverse complement strand
AGAAAGAAAGAAAGAAAGAAAGAAAGAAAGAAAGAAAGAAAGAAAGATAAAGAGGAGACTGATAATGGAAGCATTATAATTCAATACGGAAAGAAATGTCTTTTTAATAAATGGTGCTGGAACAAGAAGTTATTACCCACAGGGAAAATATAATGTTATATCCTAACTACACTTCATACAGATAAACACACATACACAAATCACAGTGGATTCAAGACAAAGATATAAATAGTAAGACTTTAAAAGTATATACATCTGGCGCCTGGGTGGCTCAGTTGATTAAGCGACTGCCTTCGGCTCAGGTCATGATCCTGGAGTCCTGGGATCGAGTCCCGCATTGGGCTCCCGGCTCAGCGGGGAGTCTGCTTCTCCCTCTGACCCTCCCCCCTCTCATGCTCTCTCTATCTCATTCTCTCTCTCAAATAAATAAATAAAATCTTTAAAAAAATAAAAATAAAATAAAAGTATATACATCTAAAACTAATGATGTAATGTATGGTGAATAACATAACAATAAAAAGACTTTAAAAGTATAGAAAATATTATAGGAGAACCTAACTTTGGTGAAGAAGGATATTTAAATGCTCTCATGGAGAGCGGCACTTCAGTGGTACAGTCGGTTAAGCAACCAACTGGGTTTTGGCTCAGGTCATGATCTCAGGGTTGTGAGATTGAGCCCCACGCAACGCTCCATGCTCAGCATGGAGTTTCTTGGGTTGCTCTCTCCCTCCCCTGCCCCTCCCCCCGGCTCTCTCTCTCTCTCAAATAAATAAATAAATCTTTAAATAATTTAAAAATAAAACATAAATGCTCTCATGGAGAGTAGAGGACACAGGGCCTGGGTTGTACATTGGGCCTTCTCTTTCTCTTTGGTGATTTCCCTTTACTTCTTGGTCATGGGAGTCTCCCTGGCTTCTCTGGATGGGATCTGTTCCTAATGGAATCTTGTGCTCATGTATCACTGATTTGCTCATTTGGCCTCCCCTTGACTCTTAGTGGTTTTGGTGGGCCTTCTGAAATCAACCACATCTTTCTTTCTTTTTATTTTTTTCAACCACATCTTTCATCAGCACCTGCTAAAGCTGCCCTATCGGTCAGCTTCTGTAGGTGAAACACCTCACGCTCAGTTATGGAGGCTTTGATGTAAGCACACCGCTTCTCAGCGCACACATGCCTCCCACCGCAGAGCAGGCAGAAACTTCTGCATCCCTCTAGGTCACTCTGGGAGGGCTAATTTGACCCCCTCTTCTCTTAACATGTCATGATACTGCTGTTCTGCTCTGTTTGGACTCCTGCTGTTGAGGCAAGCCTATCCCATGCAGCTGCAGTCTTCTCCCCAGTTTATAATACAAGACACAAGCACCTGCGGTTGCCCCTGGCTTTCCCCCAACCCCTTCCCACTTACAGGATTTTAAACAGGAAGAAACATGTGCTGGACTGCTTGCTTCTTTTTCCCTATACTCCAAAGGAGCAAAGGGAACAAGGTTTTCTGTTTTTCTTCCGATCTGACCTAAATTTATCTTACATCATCTGATCCTCATACTTAGGAGCAGGAAGCCTCATGGCCTAGTGAACTCAGATGGAAAGATTATCTTCTCTATAATCAAAGGTCCATTAGGGGTGGTTCTTAATATAGAATATGGACAACCAGGGACTACAACATTACCAAGAAAGAAAACACACTGGTTTACATCTCAGACATATGATGCCTCTTATATATATTTTAGAGAAAGAAAGTACACATGGATTGGAAATGAGGAATGAGGGAGTTTATGAAATAGGCATCATTCTTCCCATTTTGTAGATGAATAAACCAATGCTTTGGAGAAATTAAGTAATCTGTACAACATCGAATGGGGCAAAATCAGAATTCTAACCAAGGCCTGACAACAGAATGCATCTTCTTTCTATAGTAATAAGTTACCTGATACTTTGAGAAGTATATAGACTACCAGCATTTAAATTTCTTATCACTTGATGGAATTATGGATGAAATACAATTAGCTAAACATCTTGTGAAATCAGGTTATCCATGAACATTCTCAATGTAAACCTTCTAACATTAATCAACCAGTACTAGAGCAAATAAAAGGCATATTTTCATAGATCTTGAATAAAGGGATGAAAATGTTTTAGATTAAAATGTTTCAATGAAAATGTTTAGATGAAAATGTTTTGTTTTATAAGCTACCACCTTTGGGAAATGTTTTAAGTTGTCATTAAATTTATTTCAATTCATTTCAAGTTGTATTTGTTATTAAAGCTGATATCAGAAATATATATAAATACACTGTCAGGGTAATATAATATGAATGCTAGGAAGTACTACTTTTTTATTTATAAGTACTTGCATGTATAGGTTTAATAACTATGACCTCATAGTATGGGAATGAAAGTTGTACACTTAGTCAAGGTGACATAAACCATTGTTTTTAAACCAATGAAAAACACTTTAATTAGTCCAAATTTGGTCACCTCTCTTACCACTGTTATTATCAACAATAAGCATAATTAAGTAATCATCATTAACCAATCCACTGGAGGATTACTAAAATTGTAAGTATCTTCCCAATGCCTCCTAGAGTGAGATTTCCCATGGAAGCATTTAGAATTTTCTTTCTTTCTTTTTTTTTTTTTTCATGTACTGCTCAAATGTAAATTTCCTTGTTCAGGTTGAAGCCTGATCTAAATAAGAAAGTGATGTGGGACATACCCACAGAGCATGTAGCTAAGCCTAAGAAAATAGGCAGCAACTAAGAGCAGAACAGGTATGGAAAAGACAGGCAGCTTCCAAGAGCAAAACAGCTTGAAATCCAAGTTCACAGACTACCAGCAGTTTGATGTAAAGGGTCAAAAACTAGATATACAGAGCTACAGCACCTGATCTGGCAGGTGGCAAACACTCAACAAATGAGCAAATTGTATGGATTCATCTGAAGCAAGAAAATATGATGCCAAAGTAATCACAGTCCATATTACAGCAAATTCAGTGCAGGGTAAGGGGCTTTATTTTGCTCTGGAGATCAGTGAAAAATGCCAAATGAAACATCTCAAGGACAGAAGTTACCATCTCAACATGGGGTGTCAGCTAGATCTTGTGGGTACCATACGACTATCTTAAGTCTATACTCTGCTCGCTATTATGTAAAACTATGGTTTGTGAGTAATGCATTTTGTCCATTTTATAAATAAATAACTCAGCTACAACCATCTTGAGATTTTATGAAGGCCAATCCTCCAATGTCCCAAACTCATTTATTCTTCTCAGAGGGATGCCGGTGTCTATGAAATTGAATTTTAAATGTACCTATATTATTTTTTCTTATACTTCTAAAAAGACAAACTACTAAAGAAACACATTAAACTCTCAGAGGCACATTTATTTTTGAAAATAAGAATTTGTCTAATTCACAAACTATATGTGTTCAAAGAGTTAAATATATGAAGACATGACCAATGTTATTTTAATACTTTGAGTTCAAAGTACCAGAGACAGTATCTAATGGCTGCCTTTATGATATAATTTATTTAAACAACATTTTAAAATTTATGTTGTAGGTTACAGAGAAATAAGGAAGTGTTAAGGGATATAAACATAAATATAATTACCTTGAAGGTAAAACTATTAAGTGGAAATCTATTTTTGATTATAGTTGTTTCAGGATAATTAAGAAAAACAAAACAAAACAAAACACAGTTCACCTTTCCAAACAAGAACTTCTCAAAATAACATGCTCCAGAAAGAGGCTACCATATTAAACACTACTTCAAAGGCACCAAGTGAGTATTATACTAAGTGAAATAAGTCAGAAAGAGAAAGATAATACCATAGGATTTCACTTATATGTGGAATCTAAAAATAAAAACAAATGAATAAACAAAAAGCAGATCAGACCTATAAGTACAGAGAACTGATGGTTGCCAGAGGAAAAGGGGGTGAGGGGATGGGCAAAATGGGGGAAATGCAGTGGGAGACACAGGCTTCCAGCTATGGAATGAGTAAGTCATAGGAATAAAAGGCGAAGCATAGGGGATGCAGTCAATGATGGTTTAATAGTGTTATATTGTGACAGATGGTAACTACACTTGTGAGCAGAGCACAACATACAGACAAGTTGAATCACTATGTTGTACACCTGAAACTAATGTAACTTTATGCGCCAATTATACTCAAATTTTAAAAAATGTAAATAAATACCCAAAATATTTTTTTTAAAAAATGGAGTTAGGGCGCCTGGGTGGCTCAGTTGGTTAAGCGACTGCCTTCGGCTCAGGTCATGGTCCCGGAGTCCTGGGATCAAGTCCCACATAGGGCTCCCGGCTCAGCGGGGAGCCTGCTTCTCCCTCTGGCCCTCTCCCCTCTCATGCTGTTTCTCTCTCTCTCTCTCTCAAATAAATAAATAAAATCTTTAAAAAAAATGGAGTTGGAAAATGGCATAACCAGCAGAAAGAAGGAAGAAAGGAATTACTGACAAGGGAGGGCATTTTTCACATCAGAATTTTATCTCCTGCTGTAAAGAAAAATAGGAAAAATCCTTTTCTGCCCCAACAACAATGCACTAACCACTGCTTGCTGCCAAAGAGAAACCGCCACAACCTCAAACTCTTTCTTCTCCAGTGAAATTATGTTTAAAACAACCCTCCTTCAATTTCCTCCTAAAACCTAATAAAAGGTGTTCTTCCTTTTGCCAATGGTTTCCCACAGCTAGCATGTTCCAAACTGTAATTCCTCTGCTATTCTCAAAGAAACACTATTGGTAAAATAACTGGCTATTTTATTTATTCTTTATTTTGTTTCATGGTTACTTTATTTTTAAGGTTGACACTATGAAAGGTGGTATTACCTACAAAAAAAAATGTTTTGTGGCAAAACAGAGTTGCCTTAATGCTGTCACCTCAAAACATTAAGGCTGTTTGCCAAAGCAATACATGCAGCTTCTCCTAATAACCCTTATGGATTTAACTATGCTTAATTTAAACTCTTCAAGATTCTATTTATTTTTCAGCCTGCACCACATTTTGAGGGTCATGAGATCCACAAATTAACACACACTCTATACGTCAGTGTGTCTCAAACTTGCCTGGTCATGGAACTCACTGAGAGCACTCGATTCAGACTCTCAGGCCCTTCAATAAACTGTACTTTAACATGCCACTCATGAGACTTAAAATAAGGAATCTAGAATCCACCAACGTATTCTTTTTTCACAAATGATTCCAGGATTTAGAAACTATGTCTATGTTTAATCTATCAGTATTAGCCACAATTTCATTAACTAGCTACCTCTTAATTCTCAAATACTTATTTTAGAATATTTTTTGCATTCTTTCCTCATTTGCAAACCACACTCTTTTCATTTCAGTGGCTCTTTGGCAGATTCACTTTTTTCACTTTCCGCCGCACCCCCATCCCCATATCTAAGGTCCAAAGTTGCTACAATATTCCAGGCAGGGTAAACTGACTTGTCTGAATGTCTCTCCCCATTACACAACTCTATT
Organism: Mirounga leonina; assembly: GCF_011800145.1. Classification (NCBI taxonomy): domain Eukaryota; kingdom Metazoa; phylum Chordata; class Mammalia; order Carnivora; family Phocidae; genus Mirounga; species Mirounga leonina. The sequence goes on along the minus strand of NW_023270415.1, from coordinate 33,096,300 downwards.
CTTAGCAAGGGTCAATGCTGCTGAAGGTTGAATCCAGTCAGTCCCCAAGGTCAGAAACTAACATGAACTTTAATCAGAAAGATAGGAAGATGACCTTGATGAATAAGAAATGAAGAAACTCATGAACATCAGGGTAAAGTGAATCTGCAGTGACTTCTGCTCCAACCTTGGCCCCTTTCTCCACTGATCTGGTTATTCTCTTGTATCCATATTCCATTACTTAAATTTCTTTTATTCCAGTCATTTGAGGATCAATTTTGACAACTTACCAAGTACGCTTCTTCCTCAACAGGAGAGGCTATGCCTTATATGGGCCATCCTCCCCCACTGGATTTCTGTCTTTGTCTTACTCTTTGTCATGGGCCCCACTATGTACTAGCAATTGCCTCTGATGTAGGCAGCTGAGCAGTGACCTCCCAGACTTAAACATATTGCCTGCTTCCAAAGAATTAGCTTGTATTTGTTGACAATAAAACCCACATACAAGTTTATGCTCTTCACTCAGATCCGCTTTAAATATTTCTGCCATACCTGGAAATCCTTAGTACTATCTCCCAAATTACAAATTATACTGGACACACACACTGTCATCAAATATTTTGTAAAAATGTAAAATGAAACTATTCCCAGTACTGAGCTTTAGTTCACATCTTTCTATGCAAAGAAGTACCTGTTTTATCCATCGTTTCTTGACCGTAAGTCAACTCTCTCCCCATGACAAAATAAGCCATCCTACAGTGGCTTAAATTTTAAATGGTCTTTGGTATGTGGCCTTTATAAAGGGTTTCTTATAGCTGCAAATACATTATGTATGGTAATAGTCCTTGTAAACATATTTACTTATTCCTTTAAAGAATTCTAGAAGCTTTCTCTTCTCTGAAACTGTTATTTTTCCTCGATCTACTGTTTGTTTTAGTCCACCAGTTTGCAAGATAAGAAAATGGAAATCACTAGTCTTTTTTAGAATCTTGATGGCTGGGAGTCACATTGCTTAATCGGCCAGGACTCTGGTACATTGACCAGAGTACAGAGTATTGGATACACTTTGTCTAAGGACCTCACTTTTCACCTTTACCTATTTTCTAAGTCTTTTGTTGGATGATATTATCTTTACAAGTTACTTACGTCTACTTTAGCAAATTAGGTTGAATGTTCATTACTGTTTATTACAATATTTATTAGCAAAGTGATTCAAAACCATTAGAAATGAATAGTCCTTAGTAAAGCATGTGGCATACATTTGCATACCACTGTTGCACTATTAACGTCCCTGTGCTCAATTTTCACAAAAATGTGATCAAGTAATGTTCTCTATAGCTTCCCGTTACCGGCTTTCTTGTGTTCTATAAAATAGCTGTTGGTCTTTGAATCAGTAGGGATCAAACTTCCACTGAATTGTGCATAAGATAGCTGCCTCATTTTTTCATTCGAGAAGTATTTATTAAACATTGCTATGTGCTTTTTTCCAGATTGTAAATAGCAAAAATATGGATGTTATAATTTTAAACGTTAAGAAGCTCAAAATGATCAAGAGTCATATGGTTAATTAGAGATATGGCTCACAGAAGAAACTAGTAGGACAATTTGTATTGGAAACAGTATTTGAGTATTTTCTGTGGGTTGCAGTTAAGATGCTTGATGACAAAAAAAAAAAAATAGAAAATTACCCTGGATATCTTGAGCAGAAAAAGACTTAACGGATAGGTAATGGGTAGCTCATAGAATCAGTGGGAATGAGGGTGATTCCAGCTTGAAAATGTTCAGAAATCAAAGGAAACCTGATGGTTAGAACCACAGCCAAGATGACCTCACAAACACTGTTTTTAAACTGCTTCTGGTTCCTTCGCTCCCATGTCCACTGCTCTATGCAGCCAGCTGTTGCTGGTGCCCCATGCAAAATAGACTTTAAGCTGTTCCTCTTTCTTAAGGATATATCCACACTAAATAAACACCAGGAGGACACTTACAATTGACTGAGTGTAGGCCAATGTCTGCCCCTCATCGGCCAGGGTTCTCAGAAGACCAGTATCTGGCCTTTCTTTTTACATAGCGGTAGACTCCAGTCATGGCTGTTCACAAAGATGGGTCCAGTAATTTTTACTTGATGTTGTGGATCTGCAAAGGAATACTGGGCATCCTGCATTAGCAATCAAGATGTGCCACATCTCCACTATTATTCTTCCTTTAATCTTGAAATCTTTAGTATGGTACATATATGATTTACTTCAGTTGCTGCCAAGCACTTTAAACATTTTGTTTTTGTTTTTGTTTGTTTTTTTGGTTTGTTTACTGTTTTTTTGTTTGTTTGTTTGTTTTAAATTCACATAGAAGACTTAATGCTCTGGCCAGGCCTTTCTCTGCTAATCATGGCTGTTAGATACTTGTAAGTTGGATGCATTCAGTGACATTGTCATCTTCCACAGCACTGAATTCTCACTGACTGTGTTTACTGAATTCGCCAAAATTAAAATTTGCCCCTTTTTAATTTTTTTTTTCAAGAATGTTGTCCATTAAGGCAAACATCTTCAAAGGGTTTACCATTAAGAACAGTTCCCCAAGGGTGCCTGGGTGGCTCCGTCGGTTAAGCATCTGACTCTTGATTTCAGCTCAGGTCATGATCTCAGTGTCGTGGGATCCAGTCCCACATCAAGTTCCATCCTCCGTGCGGAGTCTGCTTCTCCCTCTCCCTCTGCTCCTCCCCCATTTGCATGCTCTCTCTCTATTCTCTCTGTCTCTCTCAAATAAATAACATCTTAAAAAAAAAAAAGAACAGTTCTCCAAACTGCTGATGAATCTAAAGATTTTTCACTTCTAATGATTTTTTTTTAATGTTATGAGATAGTGTTACAGAATTTAGTCTCCTTAGGATTTTGGATTTCAGTGTCCAGTAGGCTCACTTAAATAAGATGTCAAAAGTTTCCTCTATGTACATATGTATGATTACTACAAATTTGTTCTCCATTTTTCCTAAATTTGAGCTCCAGGAGTCTTACATTGTTTTATTTCTCTACCGTTGCTGTCAAAATCATAAAGAGATCCAATATAGAAATATAATGAGGAAATAATAAGTTATGAGTAGTTTTGTTGTTTTTTATTTGTTTGGTTGGTTGCTTGGTGGGAAGAAGAATGAGAGGTATAAAATGCCACCGAATATCGCTAAACATCTTACATTAAAAATCTCTAAATACCTCCCTTTTAGGATATTGTCCACAGACACATTTCATGGTGAGGAATAAAATAATGTCAATGCCTATTATCACAAATTTGCTTAATCAGATAATATTGAATATATTAATGTGTTCAGCCAAACTGTTAGCATATAGTAAACACCGAATAAATGGCAATTGAAAAAGTTTCCTTTAACAGGGAATTGGAAGACAGTAGGTATAGAGATTCTGGAAGACTTTTAAGAAACTACACATAATGCAAGATCAATGGGCTTCTGGGAGGAGGCATGAGAGAAATGAATCATGAGGAAAAGGGAATAATACAATTAATCCTTATTTTCAACATCACAGACCAGGTCATGTTAATCTTTCAGTACTAGCACTTTTTGAGGATTTTTACCCAGAAATTCTAATAATCATCTCATTAGTGAAACCGTCTCTTTCTCATTTCTCTGGAACAAGGCAACTCTGTCTGGGATATCTGATAATCAGATTTTCCTTACCTATTGTCCATATAGCAACCCTCACCTTCTATCCCTCGAAGTAAACAAATTGTATTGCCCTCATCCTTCTGCCAGGCCTCTACAAGTTTGCTCATTTACAGTACAGAGAATATTTCTGACCACCTCTCCATCTGTACTTTGTGTAATTATTCCAGTTCTAACACGTGGAGCTAACCACCCACGTCTAGCTATATGGAAGATTCTACATTGATATTCCTCTATAACACACTTACTGTTTCCCAGCTTGTAACTTTCTTTGGTGTCCTTGTTCCTATTTCTGTCCCTTACCACTCTAAAACACTAATTTTACTGAACAAATCAAATGGTTCCCCATTCACAAGACTCATGGTCAGTATACAAACACAAAACATCACTTTGTGTGTGTGTGTGCGTGTGTGTGTAATTTCTCATATTCTAACTATTCTGAAATCACCTTTCATATATGTGAAAGTAAAAACTTCTTATTCTTGACAATTCTATTACTTCACCAGTGGGTTCAAACGGTTAGGTAACTCATCTTAGTCTTCTTACTTACCTAAACTTATACCCATAACCAAGTGAAATAAGTGGTATTTCCCATATACACAGTGAAACTAAGTAATCACTGTCTTTTAAAACTTAATTCTTCAATGCCCACTGGGAGAAGTATTGAGTCTTTCATCCTAGCAGAAGTATATAAACACATACCCTGAGAAACAAAATGGTGACAAAGACCACAATTATTCAAAACTTGCAGGGTTTTGTAAAGCATCACTGTTGGAATTTTTTGTGTCCCACTTCTGTTAATAAAATTTGAAATTGATGGAATTAAAATGAAGAAAGACCAAATAAGACTCCCTGCTGAAATCATAGCTTGTGTTGAATGTTCAGTATCTGAATGTCTCTAATCCTTCTGTTTTGAAACTGTGCCACAAAAAATGATGTTCTATTTTAAACCATTATATTAATCGATTGAATGCTTAAATAGTTTTCTTTAGGAACAAAAGGATCCATCAGAATTCTTTTTTAACGGTTTGCTATAGGCTAATGTATTCTAAAAGGAGAGCACTTTCCTACAACTACTTTAAACTACAGCCTTATGTGAGAGATTGGTATTTTCCATTCACTAGTAGTATTTGTTTTCCTTGTACTTACAGAATAGGAAATTCGGCTAGTTCATCTGCCGTGTTAAAAGGTTCAAAATAATTATACTCCAGCAACATGCTTAAAGCAAAGTAAAACTAGTGCTTAAGGAAGAAAGAAATCCTCCTGGAAATGTTTCCACAACCTACTTCCCCCTTCCCCAGATTCCCTTCATCTAGCCTTAAAATCTAGATCAGAAGATCTAGAGGCAAGGACTAAACTGGTTTGGTATGTGGCACTTGGGGCACAGCATTTCCATGCCAGCCCTGGATCCCTCAATTCCTTCCCCTTCCCCAAATGACTAGGTGGCCATGCTCCCCAGATGGTGCAGGTAAAAGATGCTGGGACCTCTGTGGGTCTGGCCCGTGGGTGACTATGTGAAGCAGAGCTCTCGGCAAACTGATCCAGATGTACTTTAAACAAGAAATCCACTTTTACTGTGTTCAGCAAAGGAGATTTCAGAGGTAATTTGTTCCCAGAGCATTACCTATGATTCACCAGGCATGCTGTTTAGAGATGGAGAGCATTAATGGGCACCTGGGTTACTCTCCGGGACTCTAAGATAAATGGAAGTACTCAATATCAAAATGAATATTTGCAGCTCCATAAAAAATTTTCCACTCTTGGTTAGGGCTCTTTTGAATAAAAAGAACCGAAACCCAACTCAAATTATTACAGGTAAATGGAAATATGTTGGTTTGTTAGGTCGTTGGAACCCTGCTGGAAAGGAGAGGGTTGAAGATGGAATGGATGCTCAGGAAGGAACAAGACCTAGAGACTGAAATGTTGACAGGGCACTCTTCATGTGGCCTCACTTTATCTCCATATAAGTGCCCTCCATTCTCTCTCCATGCAGCCAATCTATTGTCACAAGCCAAGAAACATGGCTCCTGAGGGTTCTCAAACCTCTGTCACAGAGAGAAGTGACACAAGTACTCAAGCCTTTGCGCACTAATGTAAGATCCCAAGGAAGAATATGATTTCCTAGCTAGAGTTAAAATTTCCCAGGTGGGCCAAGCAACTATCTATGTCCAGCAAAGGATATGGCATGTAGACACCATTAAACTTCCATGCAAAACATGTAGTTGAAATAGAAGCAAACCCAAAAGCTGTTGCCACCGCGAGGGAATCTTTGGTCGCACAAAACACCCATGTTCAGAATCCCTTATGCACGCAGATAAAATCCAAAAGATCTCTTAACTGAAGTTTTTGTTTTCTAATTCATTTGATGGCAAAACCTGACCTGGTCTGAACTAATCTGGGAAACAAACTTGCCATTAACTTGATGTGAAACTGTTTTATTTTATTTATTTTTTTAAACGTCAAACTTTTATGTTCTAAACAAAATATTCTTCTTTTATTAGTATTCTGATTCTATTTTAAGTGTAATACATGTACATGGCACACATTCAAATGCAATGTTTACTGGTGAATACTAAATACATTTCAGTTAGAAATGTTTGGTTATGGGTTGCTGCTCAAATGGCTTCTGGGGTGTTACATAAAACATGATATATGCATTATGTTCCTTTTCTATTTATAAATTCCAGAACATGTCTCTAAGGGTTTTAGATAAGGGACTGTGCATTAGAATTATAATAGTACAAATATAAATATCTATTAAAAATTATGTGTACCATAATTTAAGAATACATGTGTGCAGCGCCTGGGTGGCTCAGATGGTTTAGTGTCTGCCTTTGGCTATGGTCATGATCTCAGGGTCCTGGGACAGAGCCCCGCATCAGTCTCCCTGCTCAGCCCCTCCCCCCGCTTGTGCTCTCACTCTCTTTCAAATAAATAAATAAAATCTTTTAAGAATGCATGTGTAAAACACTCAGAGTCTATCCTATCTGCATTTCTATTTCCAAAAGAGAAAGCAAAAAAGCTTGTATCCAAATAGATACATGAACATTTGCATTTCTTGCACATTTAACTTCCTGTTTTCAGCTAGTTCTTAACAAGAGACTTAAATAATGTCAAGAAACATCAACTCAGTGCAACTTCTGCATATAGTGCAAGTTGGTGACTTGTTGAAGTAGGGATATGTGATAGAATCACATATATTAAAGATGAGAGTTGGTTTTTTTTTTGTTTTGTTTTGTTTTTAAAGATTCAGGGCTTGATCTCAATACCCTGAGATCATGACCTGAGCCAAAATCAAGAGTCGGGCACTAAACTGACTGAGCCACCAACGCACCCCAATATTGGAGTACTTCTATGCTGATCCTAACCTTCGGACTTTTTAAGGCATCTGAAAAATGGTGTTTTTTTTCCTTACAGATGAAAACTCTATAGAAAGATATGAAAAATTATGAAACACTATATAATGGTATTGTGAGAAAATGAGATATCTTTCTCTTAAATTGCTATATAATTGGCTTTGTTTTCAAGAGAATTTCTATAGACTGTTTTTCCCCCAAACTCCACACTAATTTGTAGAGTATTTTTCCTCAAACTCCACAATACAGTTTGCTCCATTTTTTGTTGTAGACAACCTGAAAGATTACCGAGTTATGTCACATACCGTCTGTTCCTGCTATTCCCCAATTTTCTCATCCTATTCTCCACTCTTGTGAAAATTTGCTTTAAAAGTAATCATATCTAGCTGTTATTTGGTGTGCGTGGATGTGGCGAATAGCACACCTGATGCAGAAATGGAGCTGACTAACCCCCAAGTTACCCTGGCCAGACACCTCATAAACATCCTCTTCCATCTATGGTACTATCACTGCCATAAAATTTTTCCTTACTCTCTCATTTTCACCCACCCACCCCGTTCATATCCTTATTCATCGTTGTTGTTGCCTGCACTGTGTGTTCATAACATCTTTTTCACTGAACTATCAAAACCTCTGCTTTCAGGCAGACATGACCAATTTCTTGGTGTTTATTTTGCTGGTCTGAAAATCATATCCAGAGAAATTCAATGATTTGTCCTCTTAGATCACACAGCTTTTTAATGGCACCCTAGTGCTCAACAATCATTCTGATACATACATACCCCTTCTGATTTTGGAGACACTGGCTTCCTACATGTTCTGGTTAGAGGGAGGGTCTTCCCTCTCACAGCAGAGCCTGAAAATTCCAATTAATTGCTCTCTCTGACTCCAGGTATCAGAGCATAAACATGTGACTCAAGTCACCAACTGCAAGACATCACCTAGGACTATGAATCTAGAGGAAGTAATACAAAGACTTGAGGGGAGTTAAGAAGCGACTACAATAACAGCCACACTGTAGTGCAGCATTCACAGGCAGTGTCAATGTCAACAAAGTCAGTGGGGTCACGGTGTGGTCCAGTATCAGCAGCGGGGACATTCTAGTCACTCTTTCAGAGGCATGGTTTTACCAAGTGGATGCTTTAGGTTCCTCACCATCTTTTTTTTTTTTTTTAAATATCCACACTTTTTTTTTTAAGATTTTATTTATTTATTTGAGAGAGAGAATGAGAGAGAGAGAGCACATGAGGGGGGGAGGGTCAGAGGGAGAAGCAGACTCCCTGCCGAGCAGGGAGCCCGATGCGGGACTCGATCCCGGGACTCCAGGATCATGACCTGAGCCGAAGGCAGTCACTTAAACAACTGAGCCACCCAGGCGCCCGGTACCTCACCATCTTTAAGTCTGTGATTTTAGCCAAGTTTCCAGTCTTTCACTAAATTCTACGAGCTAACCATTTTCTTCCAAAACTTTCCTTTTATGCTTAAAACCCATCATTGCTCTCTATTTTTGCATCTAAGAACCCTGATGAATATAATGTTAGTAGTGAGTGAACACACAAGCTCACTGACCCTTAAGGCTTTATTCTTCTTCCACTGTATGTACCTCACTGCTTTCATAAAATACACTCACTTTCATGTTCTAAACACTATCAATGGTAGATTTCACGGCGAGTAATTTCTTTTTAATTGTTCAATTTTTTATCCTTTTATTTATTATACAAATTGGGTTATAATTACTAACATCCATTTTTTTTTATATAAATAGCTTATAGATGGTAGGCAATGTATTGACTTTTGTGGCCAACATTAGTTTTGCAACACGGTAAATCTGTTTCATCCTAGAGATGAGGACTGATTTATAGGCCATTAACACAACTTGACAAAGAAAAACAGGTAGTGTCTAGCTGGAAATGAAAAATATGCTGGATGAATATATGAGTGAAATACTTGTGTCTTCAATATATAAAAAAGGACTAGTGGAATCTTATGTTAAATATAAAGTAAATTATGCGTGCAGGTCTCAGAACTCCCAGTTATTTATTTTCATAACTGACTAGTAAATAGTCTACCATTAAAAAGAATACTAGGTAAATCATCAAAGGGTAGAAATCGATCATTTATCTCTTTATTCACTCATTTACTTGTTCATCAGCAAAGAGTTCTGAAGCACCAACATTGTGTGCCAACTGTCATTCCTGGTTTATTACTAATAAAAGTTTAATACTGTTTCTCACTACCAGGGGAAATTTGCACAATGAAATGCATGGGAGGACCTACAGCAAGTTAAAAAGAAATCCAAAACTATTGGAGCTGAAAGTAAGGTGTTCTCTCAGTTTCTGTGTCCCAGGTATGGCAGACTTTTCTGACCCATATATTACTTTCTCTTAAAATGTGTTCATCTAGTTTTCTGATGTAATACTTTAACATCACTTGAAATGCTTAATCTGAACTAGAAAAAAAAAGTGAATTAAAGAACTAGTATAGGGGCCCCTGGGTGGCTTAGTAGATTAGGCATCTGCCTTTGGCTCAGGTCATGATCTCGGGGACCTGGGACGGGACCCTATATTGAGCTCCCTGCTCAGAGGGGAGTCTGCTTGTCCCTCTCCCTCTGTTCCTCCTCCCTGCTCATGCTCTCTCTCTCTCTCAAGTAAATAAATAAAATCTTAAAAAAAAGAACTAGTATAGAATATACTTTCCTGATAAGTATTGTTTGTAAAATAAAAATGCAATGAAATGTTTTATGCCTTAGCATTTATGAAACATAAGTCTTTATCACAACATAATTTGTACTAGCATAAATAATTCTGAATCATTTACTCTTTTAGTAACTTAATTTAATCATAACGGATGACATTTTATTCAATACCAAATCACAATCACACTTTTTTTTAGAGGGGGAAGGGATTAGAGGGAGAAGAAGAGAGAGAATCTTAAGCAGTTCCACCCACAGCACAAAGCCTGACTAATAGAACTTGATCTCATGACCCTAAGATCATGACCTGAGCAGAAATCAAGAGTTGGATGCTTAACCAACTGAGCCACCCACGCTCTCCACACAATCACACTTTTAATGTTATTAAAATCCTAATACTTTATTAGTTGGGGAAAAAGAATAAAGCAAAGCTATATATTAATATGCTTATTTCCTCCAACTTAGATCAATAAGTTGCAATAAAGGACTTTTTCAGTAGTTCATAGGCTACTTCATTGAAATATTAAAACATTTTTATTTTAGTTTCCATTACAGGGTTATTGTCAATGCTGTTAGATATCTGTATTGCTTATGAACATCATTATGAAAATGCAACGTCCACCATTCTCCCAGCCATGATGGCAAATGGTGTTTACAAGTCCCCAGCTGCATCCATACTAGGGGTGGGGGCTGGTGGCAGTGGCATTCGCGGTTTTCTTGGTCTCTCCCCCACTCTCAACCCCTCCCTCCATTCTCCCCCCATCTCACTGAATGGTATTAGGTTAGGTAAAGCCTACTCTTGTTCTAGCACTCAGCCCCTTGAGGGCAACTGAGTTTGAGAGCTGAGAGTTATTGCTTAACCAGACACTACGTAAGTGGTGGGAGAGCATGCAGAACAGAAGAAAAGCTACACAAGACTCTCTTCCTGTCTTTCAGGAGCTAAGAATCCATTAGTAAAAAGAAACAAATGCTACTATAGAATCTAAAACAGTGGTTCTAATCTTCATTCCACAGAGATCGACCCAATGAATGGAGCATATTTACACCAGTATTGCTAACTTGCTATGCTGTGATTTTTCAGCAGCAGCAGAGCGAGTTCTCTTCCTCTAAATCAAAATCTGTAATTAAAATCTCAGGGTGTTGGGAAGCGAAGAAACAGAAGCAAACGTAAGCAGTTAGAAAAAGTTCCCCCAAGCGATTCTTGGGTGCCTCCCCTTGTTCAGCTGGCTCTACTCTTCCCAACTCCTCCTCTCACCTCCTATTAAGAATTACCAATGCAGAAAGGGTTAAACGAAATCACACTGCACAGAGCTGCTCCCTAAAGGTAATGATACCACAGGCCTTCTGTCTTCTCCAGGGTGGTACTGGTTAGGATGGTCATATAGGAATATACACAATTATTGGGAAGGCAGAGGTAAAGCATCACTCATTATCCTCATGAGGTTTGTGCAGGGCGCTGGGAGCCCTGCCTTTCACTCACAGTGTGGCTGATCTGATGGCTCACATTATTGGCATGGGAAAGCAGCCAAACTGGTAGTTCAACCAAACTCACCCTTCCCCTCATCCTCTTTCTGTTCCTCTGTGTCCTGAGTGAGGGGCGGGTATAGATCCCTGGGGAAGGCCACCAGCTTATTCTACAGATCACTAGCAACATGGAGTTTAGAGGGAGTGACAGACAGACGGGACTTCCAGTTTGTCCTAGGAGGTTGGAGTTTGTCCGTGTGGTTTCCTGTTTGTGCTCAGGAGTCGAGTTGTACCATTGCTTTATCTCTGCTTCGCATTCAACTACCCAGCTGGTCTACCAGGACTCCATTCCCATCACCACATGTGCATGGAGCACATTTCCACGAACCTCACCATTAATTAGCATTTATTTTCCCATGGTTTCCTACAACTGTGTGATGTTTAATCTAATAAAATAAATGCCTTAGTCCAAAAACATTCATGGTGGCTCTTTCCTACATACATTCTGATACACACACACACACACACACATACACACACACTTCACATATAATATGAAAGACTTTAGTAGCACCTCAATTCCTGTAGGACTGGCTAAAGTGCTATTACCAGAGAATAAATCCCTCTAAAGGGAATAATTAAGGACACAAGATATTGAGGTGCCTGAAACCATTATTATCCCAATAAGAACAAATACACAACTCAGATGCAATCTCTCTCTCAACCTCACATAAATCATGGTGCGATCCTCTCTACGACTAGTTCCATGCCCAAACTTTGCTACTAATGATCTATATTCTAAGGAAAGTTTAACTATGATCAGGTAACTTCAGAACTAATAAACCATCTCCTGCTGGTAGCCTCTATCTCTAGCGCTCTCTGGCATGTCTATTCAAGAAATATTTACTGAATGAACTGAAGGAATGAAGCAACAACTGAGAATGAATGAATGAATGCAGTTTCCAACAACTGAAACTTCAACATAATAATATTGATTCTCGGGGCACCTGGGTGGCTCAATCGTTGGGCATCTGCCTTCGGCTCGGCTCATGATCCCAGGGTCCTGGGATCGAGCCCCGGGTTGGGCTCCCTGCTCAGAGGGGAGTCTGCTTGTCCCTCTCCCACTCCCCCTGCTGGTGTTCCCTCTCTCGCTATCTGTCAAAAAAATAAATAAAATCTTTACAAAAATAATAATAATATTGATTCTCTACTGCATTATCAGGCATAGTAATTGTTTGATTTTAAATACAACAATGGAAGATAAGAATTATTATTGGAATTTTACAGATGAAGAAACAGAGATTAAGTATCTTGCTCAGAATCACACAGCGCGTGAGAACGGCCTTGAGAATAAACTGTTTGTCTCATCCCAAAGCAGGGGCTTGTTCTGTTATATCATGCTGCCTATCAAAAGAACATTCTCTTTGGTGAAGCTTTGCACAGATAATTTATCTTGACTTCCTCACCCACCCGTCTCCCTTGAGAGTGTTCTTCCAGTGTCAATTTTCTTATTTTTCTTTATTTGGTGGTTATTCTCAAACTGTTTTCTGCAGATTTGGAATGCCATCTGCCTCCAGCCTTTGACTCCTGCTTCCCCCAAAGTTTGCCTCGTGAGTATGACTCAGCCTGACCTGCTTCTGCTTTCCATTTTAAACCTCACTAAGAATTACATCAAGGGATAAAAAAAAAAAAAAAGTCATTGGCTTTTCAGGCAAGTGGTGGCTTTGGATTTCTTCTTTGATGTACCTAATGTGTGACCAGATTCACTGCAACTCCAATGCAGGCATGTCATCCTCCATGGCAGCGAGCTCAGCTCTCTTGTCCCACTTTCCTCTCTGTCCAATTTCTTCCGGTGCTTCCCTAGTGAGTGTACTTGGGCCACTTCCCAACTTGCAGGTTCTCTGTGGCTCTGACCTGGGTGCCCACTGCTTCGTTTCCAGCACAACTCCCAGGCTTCAACACTGGGATACTGGAACAAATTCCAGGTGGCTACAACACCAAACTTGTGTAATCCTAATGGAATATTTCACACAAAGTGACAAATAGAGCTTATCGTGTGTAAAACTAATTTGGTTATTCAGATTAAAGGCACGAGTCATTATTTCATAGGGATTTTCAAATCTCAGTAAATACAGTTTTCCTTCAAATCAGTGGCATAATAGGAATTCAAGATTTCCCAATAGTAGTGCCTTCACTAGGACCAAAATCGTTCCATTCTTCCTAGAGGAGAGGAAATGCTAAACCACCTCAAGAAACACTGCTTCTTAAAATGGCAAAACACTAGCATTTCATATTTTTCAGTTTTTTTTTTCTTTCTTATATTTGAAAAGTTGTTGAATCTAAGGTAATATTTTGGCACTGATTCACTGTTAGAAAAAGCAATCGGGAAACCTGACTCCCTGAAGAACACAGTGAGAATTATCCAATTTTATATCCTCTACAGATTCATAGAACTGTTGGTGTGAAAAAACCATGGCAATGAATCTAATTCATCCCCACACTCAATGCCTGCAGGCATATCACATACTTCCCTAGAGAGATCGAAATGTATTCTATTTTTAAAGATTTCCAAAAATCCCACAAACTCACTCAATAAATCCTTGCAATGTGCAATTACTTTCCACACCAGGAAACATTTCTTTACATCTAACTAAAATCTCTTATCCAATAGTATCTTTGCACCCTCTGCTTCCTCTTGTCCTATTTGTAGTCAAGATTAAGAAGGAATGCTTACTGTACTGTCTTATTTATTGACCTTCAATCTTCATGGGAATGAATAACTCATTAAAACTTTTGTGAACATTTCAGTGTCTCTTTCACTAGAAAGTTCCTGAATATTTCGACATCTTTTACAAGTAAGAAGCTTTCAAATGTCTTCTAAGATTCACAGCATTTATTGGGTTAATACCGAACGTTTACCTTTACTGTCCAGCAAAAGTGCTTACCTAGTAGAATCTTAGGAAATATTTGATAGTTGTTGACAAGGGTAGGGGGTTTCAAAATTCTGACACTAGCTTCAACAAGTAAACTCTAAAAAAAGATCAAATAGTATTCAAATAACATTCTTGTGCTCCATAGCAAGAGATGAATGCACACTATTTTTAATTGTATTTAATTTTCATTAATTCAAACTTAATGAGCTGTATGTGGCTGGGGGCTACTGGATTGCACAGTGCAGGTCTAGTAAATAAACCTATAAGTTGTACATTAGAATTGTATTTGGAACTTATTAAATTTTAGAAAAGTGAGGGTTTTTTTCTCTCAGAACACACCTTGTTACTACAGGAGTTAATTCAAATTAAAAGTGATCAGTTTATTACATGCAAACTGGAATACTTTGGTCTTTATTTTATTATATAGTTATTTTGATGAAATTAGTGTATTCAAAGCTATTAGACAAAATATAAAAATGTGCAATTATGATTATCAGCTATGACTAAAATGCTTCCATTTATTTATTTATTTATTTATTTATTATTTATTTATTTATTTATTTAATTTTTTTAGTAGGCTCCATGCCCAACATGGAGCCAATCATGGGCCTTGAACTCATGACCTTGAGATCAAAGCCCGAGCTGAGATCAAGAATCAGATGCTTAACCAACTGAGCCACCCAGGCACCCCTAAAATGCTTTTATTTTAAACTAAAATAGAACAAATAATTCCTGGAGAGAGTTAAGGACATCAACACTTCAAATATTAAATCCAGGAATGCCTGAGAGGCTCAGTCAGTTAATCATCCAACTCTTGATTTCAGCTCAGGTCATGATCTTAGGATCATGGGATCAAGCCCAGCATTGGGCTCTGTGCTGGGTGTGGAGCCTGCTTAAGATTCGTTCTCCCTCTCCCTCTGCCCGCCCAATTCTCTCTCTCCCCCCTCTAAAATAAATAAATAAGCCTTAAGTCCATATATAAATAAGTATACTATAAACAGAATAAATGATTTCTTACTTCCCAATGATAAATTTATATTTTAATCTGCAAGTAAATGATTGTTAATCCAGTAGCTAATTCAATTCTTTATTCTATTCACTTCACAAGGATATATGGTTAATTTAACAAGTGTGGTTTATGCTGATTCAGTAGAAACCTATGAGACAATAGCATTAAATTATGGAAATTTTTGTCGGGGTTTGTTTGCACTTTTAAAACCATGTCTCAAAATAATTTAAAGATCTTTACCTTGTAATTCAGAATCCTTCACCCTCACCCCATTTCCCCTAAAAGTAAAATTAGTGTTATATACTGTGAAATAATTGGGACAGTAATACTTGCTTTAATTTATATTTAATAAAATTGATTAACAGGGTTAAATAATATGTACATATATATCACAAAACATTATATACATTTTTTTAAAATTCTTTCATTATCAGATTCTATTTATACCATCTACATATATTTTTTTGCCACTAGTCTAATTACCTAGTTCTTGGTCACCTTATAATTGAACTACTTAACAAATTTATTTCTGTTCCCTCTAACCTTGCCCTTTTCCAATAAGGTACCAGAAAAACTACTTCCAAAAGAGCTGTTTTAAGGCCACCCTCTTACTTATAGCATTTCTGGAAGATTTTTACATTTTTGTCACCTGAATTTTAGGACATAAAATGAACAATCTCTTCATTCTCTCATCACTCATTATCACAATTTTAAGCATTCTTCAGTTCCTCCTTAACAAAAGTTTCACCAATACAGATCAACCATTCTTACATGTTCTGTTCTGGACTGCCTTATTTGCTCCATATTTTTCTCAGTCTGCAACATCATATCAGTATTCTCACCATTGCATATCCATCATTTCTTTCCAGTCCCTGCTAAAAACCATGCCTATCATTAGCTAATCTATCATTCACTATTCTCTTCTTTAATCTTTTGCTAATCAATCCTACTTTGTAGTTCCCTTATCTCAAATCTCATAGCAATAAGCTACATAATTTCACATATTCATAGAGGCATACACTTTGTTATTTTGTGGAACACACATGACATTCACATTCACACACACACACACACACACACACACAGGATTATGTCTTCCTGCCTAAAAGCTATGATTCTGGGGTATTCTACAAATTCCACTATAAAGTCTTATTCCAAAAATGTTTCATTTTGCTTGATGAATTAATAAAATAACCATATTTTATCTAAACTGAATTGTTAAAGGGATTAAGAAATTTTAAGTCTAATGACTTCAATAAAAAATTCAAAATGAAGAACAATAAAATATGACTCATCATATTTAATTCATTCTTCAACATCTTTTTTTATTTGCTACATGAAATTGTTTGATTTGGTGAAATAATCCTAATTTACATTAAATGCAACCATGTAATATGAGTGGCTTCTAAGAAGAACACTAACATGTTTTACAAAATAATTTTCCCTACTTTTATCAGGCTGTCTTGGAAATGGAGAATCAGATCACAGAGAAAAATTCTTATTTCCTTCATGTAGCATAGGAAAAAAGTCATTTACACTTTCATAAAGGCAACCTTTATTATACTAATTAAATTTCTTTTTGTTTCTCAGTTAACCATTTTCCAGATTAACTACTTTTAACTTTGATTTTTTTTTCTTTAAATGAATATAGCTTTGATTTCTTTTTTTTTCTTTTTTTTTTTTAAGATTTTATTTATTTATTTGAGACAGAGAGAATGAGAGACAGAGAGCATGAGAGGGGGGAGGGTCAGAGGGAGAAGCAGGCTCCCTGCCGAGCAGGGAGCCTGATGCGGGACTCGATCCCGGGACTCCAGGATCATGACCTGAGCCGAAGGCAGTCGCTTAACCAACTGAGCCACCCAGGCGCCCCTATAGCTTTGATTTCTAAGGGGAAAAGTGCCATCGGCAAAAAAGTATGTCACATTAACTAGAATGAATGACTAAAAAAAAAAAAAAAATCAAAGTCTGGCTCATTCAGTATAAGATGGTAAACGGTAAGAGCCAATAATTTAAAAGAAAATATCTTAGGAGAATGAAAAATTTTCTAGCTATCCAAAAATATAAATTAGGTATTTCATTGAAAGTCCAGAAAAAAAATTGAAAGTTTTTGCTTTTTTTTTTAATGTAGTTTGAAATCACTAGTATACATTTCCCCCAGTCCCTAAGGTACTGAGCAAGATTTCCCAAGGAAACCTCGACCTTACAATTAGAGTTATCCTGGACTGAAATAATCGGACTCCTCAGGGCTAGACACACAACAAGAATTAGTGCAGGTAACCTTTAACTTTGTAGTGAATGTCTGTAATACCTATAGGCACTATGTGGGAATCTATGAGATGACACTCAACATCAGGGAAATCAATCTTTCTTTGCCTTCAGTTGATCTAACATTTCTACTCTGGTCTATCGTGTGTCCATTACATGTTTTTCCTGGAAATCTGCTTGTAACAATGATTAGAAGCACTACCAGCATAAGTTGGTGGGGTCCAGAAAGTGTCTTCCTGCAACATTAGGGGCCAAAGCTCATGTCAGAGACTCATTCTGCATTTCACTCACTCTTCAATGTGCCATCAGGGTTACAACTTGCATGTTAATCAAGAAAACTTAAGGGTTGTTTTATTCACAGTGTCACCAAGAGTTATTTAACATTTTAGAAAAGTCAATGGTAACAGCACTCATTCTGTTTATGACACCAATCTAGCACATAAGCATCAGTCTGTATCACCACTACTGTGTTGCAGTGATATTCTACATTTTACTGGAGACATCATTTACCCCATTATGCTATTTATAGTTGCAAACAGCCAATTACCTCATTTTGAATCTGCCCTAAACATTTACATATTCCTTAATTTTTCTATTTTATGACTAATAAAGCATTAGGTTTTTTCTTGTGAGGTTATATAAGTAAGTAAATTATATTGTCTATGAATTTCATTTCAGATTACTAAAGGGTTTTGGTGTCTAATAGGGGTTCTGAGCCAACTGTGATAATCTCTCTCACCATTCAACCTTCCTTGCAGTTGGGAAGGACTAAGGCTGAGGAAACCTACAAGGAAGTCTTCTCTGGTGGTGTTGGGGGAAAATGTGTGCTTATTGCTTATTCCAAAAGGGAAAAGAATAAGAGGAGAGCTTTAAGACTTTAGTCTTCTATCTTCATGCCTTCAATGAGAACATGACTTTTACTGTAGTCATTTCATGACAACGAAGTAACAAGCTTGGAATAAAAGGGCAAATGCCACTGAAGCAATAGACTACCTTGAACTATCCTCTCAATCTTCTTATATGTGGGGATAGGGGAGTTTACATGGTTTAAGTGCCTGTTATTTGGATTTTATGAAGCTTAAATCAGGTGTATGTGGTACAAAACTGAATTTAATATCTTACCTTCAAACCTGGTTATCATCCACTCTTTCATGCCACTTTTTTTCCAAGCTGTTAACCTTAGAGTCACTTTTATCACTCTCCATCCACCTGAGACATCTGCTCAGTCTTAAATATTGTTGATCTGACCTCATAAATATGTGGAAATCCACTTGTATTTCTCATTTTCAACTTTCAACATCTTAAGCTAAATGACCATACCATTCTATCTGTACTTTTTTCTAATTGACCTTACTGAGTCTCTCTCATACTCTACCACATTCTTTACCCATAAGAGACTTCCTTTTTTAAAATAATAAAAAAAAAGTAATCGTATTAGTCCTATCAGGAAAAGGAGCCTCCTCTTGCTGCAGAACAAATTCCCAAATCTTTAACCAGGTACATAACATCAACCCCACGAAGTATACATGAGCCACGCTGTTCTCCTTGACTGAAAAATTCTTCTCCCCACCACCAAGACCACTCCACACACTCTTCATCATTAATTCATAGTCACTTTCAGGTAAAGTCAGCTTAAGGCACCACTTCCCTAGAAAAGCCTTTTCTAACCCACATATTCAGTCAGCCAGGAGTTACTCACTGTCACTGAACACTCTGATTTTCCCTCAAAATTCATTTTTGTAGTTCTTAATTTAGCGCTGGCTCCTCCACTAAACTAAGCAACATGAGGGCAATTGATGTGACATATTTATCTCTGTAGTCCTAGTTCCCTGCAAAGCCTCTGTCTTAGACTAAGTGATCAAATGATACTGCTAGAATGAATGTAAGAATGAACTATTTAATCCCTCCTGTTCTGATTCAAGACAGAGCAAACAATTTTCCTAGGATTAAACTCTGGCTCTCTCCCTAGATCTCCCTTAGGGAAGAAATGAACTAGGTATAGCAAACAAAGAATGTGGTCCTATTAAAAACTGTATTTGCCAATATAAATTAATTATTCTGATGTACACACTGGCCTGACATAATTGTGATTAGTATGAGATAGAAGCACTCTTGGTATCCTGACAAAAATCAAGATTCATCACAAAGCTGAGGGCAATTCCCTGGAAGGTAGTAAATTTATCCAAGTAAAGCTATCTTGTGAGGCCCTACTGGTATGATCTTTCCAGAGGACTATTAACCAAAAGTAAATTTAAATCTTGGACTCTAACTGTGATAAGGACAAAAATACCAAGGTATAAATAGATCCAAGCTTTTAGATACCCATACCTTCTAAGGAGGACTCTTCTATTGCTCAGCTTGGTGCCAAGGACTCTTGTGCTGATTTAGGAATTTAATGTAGAGAAAAATTAGAAGAAGCCAAAAGAGGCTAAACTAATTTACATAAGAATGGATCACATGCCAAATAAAAAGAAAGTTAAGAATGTGGGATACTGGGGGTGGTGGGGGAGAGGGTGTCAAATTGGAATGAGAAAGGCCTGGAGCTAGAGTTAGAATTTGAAAAACAAACTGAGGAGAAATTGAGCTGGCATGGAGGTGAACTGTCTAGACAAATCTGACTCTGGAGAGAGAGGTAGGAAAAGAATTTCTTAGGAGGTCTGCTTCATAGTGTGTGATATATAATTCCAATCCCACTACACACCAAAAGCATTGAGTAAAACTTTACAGTAAGTGTCCAGAGTTGGTTCTATATTTTACTCTAAGGAAGACTCTATTATGCCTTAGGGAAGGAGTATAAGATTACAAAGTTTGTCTAATAAATTTAGTGAAGTGCCTTCAGAAACTAGAAAATTCTAGCAAACTGTCTTCAATCAAGGTGGCTTTCACTAAACTGAGTTGAAGAGAAAATTATTATCATATAAAATTAGAATCTTTAATACCACTTCTAATAATTTCTTCAGGCAGCCACAATAAATTCTCCGTTAAAGGGCCATTTAAAATAACAAAGATCAGAGTGGAAAAAATGAAACAGAGGCTTAAAAGATAGTAGAAAAGATTAATGAAAGTAAAAGCTTTTTAATTTTTTTTGAAAAGTCAAACAAAATAAACAAACCTTTAGGTAAACTTACCAAGAAAAAGAAATAAGAGAAGGTGCCAAGAAATAAAGTTAGAAGTGAAAGAGGAAATGTTACAACTGATATCACACAAATACAAAAGATCATAAGAGAATATTATGAATAATTACACACCAAAATTTTGGAAACCTAGAAGAAACAGATTCCTGGAAATGTACAATTTCATAAGGCTGAATCATGAAGAAATAGAAAATCTGAACAGATCAATAAGGAGTAAAAGAACCAAGAATATACAAAGAAAAAGGCTAGTCTGTTCAATAAATGATGATGGGAAAACTGGGTAGCTACATGAAAGGGAATGAAACTGGACTCCATCTTACACCATACACAAATATCAACTCAAAGACTTTAACATAAGGCTCAACTTGAATATAGGGCCTGAAAATTATAAAGCTTCTAGAAGAAAATATAGGGAGGAAACTACTTGACATTGGTTTTGGCAATGATTTTTTCAATTTGACACTAAAAGCAAAGGCAACAAAAGCAAAAATAAACAAGTGGGATTTTATGAAACTAAAAAGCTTCTAAACAGCAAAGGAAACCATCAACAAATGAAAAGACAACCTATGGAGTGGGAGGATATATTTGCAAATCACATATTCAATAAGTAGTTAATATCCAAATTTTATAAGAAACTCATAAAACTCAAAGCAAAAAAAATAAAAAAACCAAAGAACCTGATTAAAATATAGTCATAGGATCTAAATAGACATTTTTGTGAAGAAGACATACAAATAGCCAACAGGTATTAAAAAGGTGCTCAACATCAGTAATCATCAGGAAACTGCAAATCAAAACTGCTGTGAGGTATCACATCACACCTGTTAGGATGTCTATTATTAAAAAGACAAGAGATAACAAACACTGGTGAGGATGTGGAGAAAAGGGAACCCTTATACACTGTTGGTGGGAATATAAACTCATACAGCCACTATGTAAAACAGTACAGAGTTTCCTCAAGAAATTAAAAATAGCACTACCACAAGATCCAAATCCTACTTCTGGATATAGATCCAAAGGAAATTAATCACTATCTTTAAGAGATACACATACTCACCTGTTCATAGCAGCAGTATTCACAGTAGCCAAGACATGGCAACAACCTAAGTGTCAGTTGACATATGAAAGGATAAAGAAAATATGATATATATTGATACATACATACACAGTGGAATATTATTCAGCCTTAAAAAAGAAGGAAATCCTATCATTTGTAACAACATGGAAGCTATTATGCTAAGTGAAATAATCCAGACAAATACTGCATGGTATCACTTATATGTGGAATCTAAAATAATAATAATAATAAATTGAACTCATAGAAACAGAGTAGAAATGTGGTTGCCAGGGCCTAGGGGATGGAGGAAATAGGGAAAGGTTGGTATAAGGATACAAATGTTCAGTGGTAAGATGAATAAGATCTGAGGATCGAATGTATAATATGATGATTACAGTTGGTAACACTGGATTGTATCACTAAAATTTGCTAAGACAGAACTTGAATACTTGCACAAAAATAATAATAAAGGAAAACATGTGAGATGATGGATTTATTAACTCAATGGGGGGAAAGCTTATCACAATGCATATGTGTATATCAAATCATCAAGTTGTATACTTTAAATACTATATAATTTTTTTCAATTATACCACAGTGATGCTAGAAGATTAATAAGTCCTGAAAAAAGGGCAATATAAAAAATTTTATTTTTAAAAAATGTTAATTAACTCAAGCATGCAAATAAAGACCTACACAAAAGCACTTTGCAATAGGTAGTCATTGACAGATCTTTAAAATATAACCTAGAATATTTAATAACAAATATATCTGTGTTTGACACTGAAACTTCTTACACAAAATAATTATTTTGTAATATAAATTTTTATTTTAATAAAATTTTATTTTATTATTGTAATATAAATTTGTTCCTTCAAAGGGTAACAAAGATATTTTATTGCATTATCAAATATTAATGTTTATATTTCATTTGAGAAGAGTATTAAAAAAGAACCATTTACTGAGTGCTGTTAACCCCACTCAGAGGCACAACTCCTAGTTCCCTAACAAATGCTCATGAGCCCAATGTTTTTAGGTATTTTTTCTAGGATAGAAAGTCAGTCAATGTTACACCTTGCAACAAATCTCAGTGTGCTCTACGACCAAAGAATGAATCATACTTTCTGAGTGATTCACTGATTAATTGTAGATCTGTATTTCTACAAGTAGAAATTTGATAAAACTTCAAGCTACAGTGTCACAGCTGGATTCTATTTAAATGGAAGGAGTGGATTTTAGGAAACTGTCATATGTCTGTGTTGAAAAAGTGCAAAAGAAGGAATGCAGCAGAAATACTGCTGTAATCAGTGTCTGTGGGAGACACAACAGGTAGTAGAACCCAATTTCTGTCCCATGGAGGCATTAAGATCTAGTTGGAGATGAAATGTGTGCCCATATAATCAAGACAGTAAACTAAATGACTCATTAGAGTAGTGATAACAGTAAAACAACAGAAGCTCTACGAAGGCCCAGAATTTGGTCTTCACGTTCCCCAACATTTACAAGACAGCCTGGCACATAACAGGGACACAATCAACACTTGTTGAATTGGCAACAGTAGAGGGGAGAACCGTGCATGTATGTATTAATATGAATGTGCCTATAAAATTATTTATAATTGTAAACTCTAACAGGTTGGAATGGCTTACAGCAACAAGACAGTGTGAGCACTTTCAAATCCCCAGGCAAAGTGTGGGGACGGCGCAACAGGGAACTAGGACAGTGGCATCTTAACTACGTTGGGTTTTTGTAGAATAGTTTGAATATTTTCCTGCTTAAGAGAGGTCACAATTCTTTTGTACAGCAGAAAAGGCATGGGTTTTGCAGCCATACATAGCTCCATGTTCAAACGCTAGCTAGCCCGGCCCCCTATCAAGTGGGCAATGTGTGAAAATGGCTTACCCCCTCCAAGCCTGTTTCATTATTTGCAAAATGGAGATAATATCTAATCCACAGCATTGTACTGAGAAATAACTGAGCCTCAGATGACAGCAGATTACTTGTCAGATAGTTTACATTCAACAGATATTACTTCCCTTTCCATTTCACTTGTGTTTA
This sequence comes from Mirounga leonina, assembly GCF_011800145.1. Lineage (NCBI taxonomy): Eukaryota > Metazoa > Chordata > Mammalia > Carnivora > Phocidae > Mirounga > Mirounga leonina. The sequence continues at coordinate 33,072,677 of NW_023270415.1, read as the reverse complement.
TTAAAAGCAGCCTAATTCCACACTTAAACCTAATACCTAGTCTCAAAACTGTTAGGTTTGTGGCTGTGGGGAAATATTTAAGCTGTCTGATCCTCAGTTTCCTCATGTATAAAATGGGAATCAAATGGGATACTCACCCACAGGGATCACAAAAGTACCAAACAGCCTTTCAAAATTCCTAATTTTATTTGAACTTGTCAGGATTTTTGAAAATCTGTTTTTTCTCAGTATTTATCATTTCTGTATCTCCTGTTGATTGGCTTTCATTAATAATTTCCTATTCCTCATTAATTCTGGGGAAATTATATAAATGAGGTGAAGATAATTAAAAAAAAAATAGCAACAAGCTGAAGGGCCTCAGCCTTCGGCTCAGGTCATGATCTCAGGGTCCTGGGATTGAGCCCCAAGTCAGCCTCCCTGCTCATGGGGGCAGTCTGTTCCTTCTCCCTCTGTCCCTCCCCCCAGCTTGTGCGCTGTCTCTCTCTCTCTCTCTCAAATAAATAAAATATCTTTTTTAAAGAAAATAAGTTCTCGTTATTTAAGAATATAGCCAGAGAAAGAACCAGATAAAGCAAAAACATGGGGGATCTTTCCCTCTGGACTTAGCACAGGAGGATTTGTATTGCAAGCACTGGCATAACAAATTGAAGGGAACAGAAAACTTTCCAATATCTCTACTAACAAAATAAGAATTAATTTTATTTATGTATTTATTTATATTTTTATTTTTCTAGTTTCACATTTTTATTTAAGTTACATTAGTTTAACATACAGTATAATATTAGTTTCAGGTGTAGAATTTAGTGATTCATCACTTATGAACAACACCCAGTGCTCATCACTACAAATGCCCTCCTTAATACCCATCACATATTTATCCTATCCCCCACCCTCCACCTCCTTCCAGCAAACCCTTAGTTCGTTCTTTATAGTTAAGTCTCTGTTTTATGATTTGGCTCTCTCTTTTCTCTTTTTCCCTATTTTCATTTGTCTTGTTTCTTAAATTCCATATATAAGTGAAATCATATGGTATCTCTCTTTCTCTGTCTGACTGACATATCACTTTAATACTCTCTCCCTCCATCCACATTGCTGCACATGGCAAGATCTCATTCTTTTTGATGGCTCAATAATATTCCAGTGTGTGTGTGTGCACGTGTGTGTGTATCGTATGTATAAATATGTGTGTGTGTATCGTATGTATAAATAAATAAATATATATTTATTGGCCATCTCTTCTTTATCCATTCATCAGTTGATGGACATTTGGGCTCTATTTTTTTAATTTGACTATTGTTGTAAACATCAGGATGTGTGTACCCTTTAAATCACTGATTCTTCAGGTAAATACCTAGTAGTGCAACTGGGGGATCGTAGGGTAGTTCTATTTTTAACTTTTTGAAGAAGCTCCATACTGTTTTCCAGAGTGGTTGCACCAGTTTGCATTCCCACTAACAGTTTAAGAGGGTTCCCCTTTCTCTACATCCTTAACAACACCTGTTGCTTCCTGTATGTTCATTTCAGCCATTCTGACCGGTGTGAGGTGATAACTCATTGTAGTTTTGATTTGTATTTCCCTGATGATGAGTGATGTTGAGAATCTTTTCATGTAACTATTAGCCATCTGGATGTCTTCTTTGGAGAAATGTCTGTTCATGTCTTCTGCCCATTGTTAAACTGGATTATTTGTTTTTTGGGTGTTGAGTTTTATAAGTTCTTTATATATTTTGGAAACTAACCCTTTATCAAATATGTCATTTGCAAATATTTTCTCCCATTCTGAAGGTTGTCTTTTAGTTTTGCTGATTGTTTCCTTTGCTATGCAGAAGATTTTTATCTTGTTGTAGTCCCAGTAGTTTATTTTTGTTTTTGTTTCCCTTGCCTCGGGAGACATTTCTAGGTAAGAAGTTGCTACTGCCAAGGTCAAAGAAATTACTGTTTCTGCATTCTCTTTTGGGATTTTGATGATTTCCTGTCCCACATTTTGTTCTTTCCTCCATTTTTATTTTATTTTTGTGTGTGGTATAAGAAAGTGGTCTAGATTCCTTCTTTTGCATGTTGCCGTCCAGTTTTCCCAACACCATTTATTGAAGATATTGTCTTTTTTCCATTGGATATTCTTTCCTACTTCGTCGAAGATTAGTTGACCATAAAGGTGTGGGTGAATTTCTGGGTTTTCTATTCTGTTCCACTGATCTATGCCTCTGTTTATATGCCAGTACCATAGTGTCTTAATCACTACAACTTTGTAAAATACCTTTAAGTCCAGAATTGTGATGACTCTGGCTTTGCTTTTCTTTTTCAAGATTGCTTTGGCTATTCTGGGTCTTTTGTGGTTCTATACAAATTTTAGGACTTTTCTAGTTCTGCAAAAAAAAAATGCTGGTGGTATTTTGACAGGGATTGCATTAAATGTGGAGATTTGTAAATTGTTTCGGGTATTATAGACATTTTAACAATATTTGTTCTTCCAATCCATGAGCATGGCATGTTTTTCCATTTCTTTGTGTCATCTTCATTTATTCCATCAGTGTTTTATAGCTTTTGGAGTACAGATCTTTTACCTCCTTGGTTAGGTTTATTCTTAGGTATCTTATGGGTTTTGGTGCAATTGTAAATGGAATCGATTCCTTGATTTCTCTTTCTGCTGCTTCGTTATTGGTATATAGATATGAAACAGATTTCTGTATTTGATTTTGTATCCTGAGACTTTACTGTGTTTGTATATCAGTTCCAGCAATTTTTTTTTGTGGAGTCTTTCGGGTTTTCTACATGGACTATCATGTCATCTGCAAACAGTGAAATTTTCAGTTCTTCCTTGCTGATTTGGATGCCTTTTATTTCTTTTTGTTGTCTGATTGCTAAGGCTAGGACTTCCAGTACTATGTTAAATAACAATGGTGAGAGTGGACATCCCTGCCTTGTTCCAGACCATAGAGGAAAAGCTTTCAGGTTTTCCCCATTGAGGATGGTATCAGCTGTGGGTCTTTCGTATATGGCCTTTATGATGCTGAGGTCTCTTTCCTCTATTCCTACGCTGTTGAGGGTTTTCATCAAGAATGGATGCTGTACTTTGTCAAATGTTTTCTCTGCAGCTATTGAGAGGATCATATGGCTCTTATCCTTTCTTTTATCAATATGGTGTATCATGTTAATTGATTTGTGAGTATTAAACCATCCTTCCAACACAGAATAAATCCAACTTTACCATGGTGAATGATTCTTTTAATATACTTTTCAATTCAATTTGCTAGTATTTTGTTGAGAATTTTTGAATCCATACTCATTAGGGATATTGGCCTGTAATTCTCTTTTTTAGGGGGGTCTTTGTCTGGTTTTGGACTAAAGGTCATGCTGGCCTCAAAGAATAAGTTTGGAAGTTTTTCTTCCATTTCTATTTTTTGGAACAGTTTGAAAAGAATAGGTATTAACTTTTCTTTAAAAGTTTGGTAGAATTCTCCTGGGAAGCCATCTGGCCCTGGACTTTTGTTTATCGGGAGATCTTTGATTACTGATTCCATTTCTTTGTTGGTTATGAGTCTGTTCAAGTTTTCTATCTCTTCTTGTTTCAGTTTTAGTAGTTTATATGTTTCTAGGAATCTATCCATTTCTTCCAGATAACCCAATTTGTTGGCATATAATTTTTCATAATATTCTTTTATAATTGTTTGTATTTCTGTGGTGTTGGTTGTGATCTCTTCTCTTTCATTCACAATTTTGTTTATTTGGGTCCTCTCTTTTTTTCTTTTTGATAAGTCTGGCTAGGAGTTTATTAATTTTATTAATTCTTTCAAAGAACCAGCTCCTGGTTTCATTGATCTGTTCTACTGGTTTGTTGTTGTTTCTGTATCATTTATTTCCTTTTTAAAAAAGATTTCATGTATTTATTTATTTTAGAGAGAAAGAGTATGGTGAGATGCATAAGGGGAGGAGCAGAGGGGGAGGGAAAGGGACAAGCAGACTCTGTGCTGAATGTGGAGCCTGATGTGGGGCTTGTCCATTGCTGTATGTGAGGTGTTAAAGTCCCCTACTCTTATTATATTATTATCAGTGAGTTCCATTATGTTTGTTACTAATTGTTTTATATATTTGGGTGCTCCCAAATTGGGGGCATAAATATTTACAACTGTTAGATCTTCTTGTTGGATAGACCCTTTAATATGTTGTAGTGTTCTTCTTCATCTCTTTTTACAGTCTTTGGTTTAAAATCTAGTTTGTCTGATATAAGTATTGCTATCTGTCTTTCTTTTGACATCCACTTGCATGGTAAATATTTCTCCATCTCTTCATTTTCAATCTATAGGTGTCTTTAGGTATAAAATGAGTCTTTTGTAGGCAGCATATAGATGGGTTTTGTTTTTTATCCATTCTGACATCCTATGCCTTTTGATTGGAGCATTTAGTCCATTTACATTCCGAGTAATTATTGATAGATATAGGTTTAGTGCCATTTTATTACTTGTTTTGTCATTGTTTCTGGAGACTTTCCCTGTTTCTTTCCAGTCTTTGTTGCTTTTGGTCTTTCTTTCCCACTTAAGTTAAGAATGAAATTTACAAGATATTAGTGGATAAAACTTTCTTAATTGGAGTGTCTCCAAATCAACTTGTTTTAAGGTCAGGATAGCAACCTTCCCAGTTCTCCCTCTCTACTTCAGAGTAAGAGTCAGAATTACACATATATAGGTCCATATGATAATTAACAATTATTGCATGCTGTGAAATTAAGTTATCTAGGTCACCTTGCAAACTCTCACTCCCATCCCATTCAGTCTATATGAACTTAAATTATTTTTCTTAAACTGAGAATATAACCAATGTATTTAAAAATGCCAAAAGAGTTATTAATATGAATGTATAAGCACAATGTTTATTTCAAGATGCTCTACAATATCAAGTACTTTATCTACCCACTAATAAATTCAAGGAGCAACCATATTATACTACTGGTAGACAACAAAAATCAGGAACAAAAATTACTGATCTTAAGGAAACTAAGGAAGACATATGAGAAGATACTGTCAAAGGAAGAATTTCAGATTCATAATAGGAGATCTTATTAAACAGAGAGAACAGTCCAAAGATGAAATGAGCTATATTCAAGAGTAGCTCGGTGGCCACATTCCAGGGATACTGTAGAGGTAAGTCCATTATCCACTGGCCAGCAATGTAGTAGAAGGAAATTCAAGTCACCACTTAGAGAAGGAAAAGTCCCTTTGTACCATAGATTATTTAAAGCTAAGTGCAAATAATAGAGTCAACTTCCTTTAAAATTCACATTAAGAAATAGCCTGAGGGGGAAAAAGTGTGAATATAACAACAGAGCATTATGATTACTTTTAGAAAAGGAATATGGGAAAACGAATTCAGATTTTAGGTTTCCTCTTAGTTATTGTTCAGTTTAGGACATTCTAAACAAAATATCTACTTAATCAAATTCAAGATGACAGAAGATTATTATTCAGCATTGCACTGGTTTTAACTGGCTATCATTAATAAATACTTTAACATAATATGGTATGATATTTAAAGCTTAAAGGAAGAGTAATCCAGACCAAGCGAGAATAAATTATCATTATCTTTTGGATAGTTTGTTTTGCTATTAACAATATGATTGCAAAAAACCATGCCATAACACACCCATCCCACCCCCCACCCTTGACAAACCCTCTACCCATTACAAGGTGTTCCCAGGTCCTTAGAGCCGTGGGTCATTTTCTACTCCAAAATAACTCCATTTTACCACTGAACAAAGAGAGCTGAAAAAGCTCTTCTGAGCAGAGAAAATAAGTCTTCTATTGATCTTTCTTCACATACTGCTCCAAATCCTCCCTTCTAATTACAGCATTTTAGTCCCCACAAAGCTACTTGCCCCTAATTATTCTTACCCATTTTCCCACTGGAGGGTTTTATTTGTGTTTTGCTTATTTAGCAATATTGTCACAGTAATAATGAAAGGGGCCACTTGTCATTGTGAATGGTGCAGCACACTGATTAATTTGCCTTTGTTAAGTTTACCGGTACCCTGATCCTAAAACACCATTCCCATGACATGCTTTTATTCACTTACCTACTTACTTATTTATCGGCTTATTTATTTCATCTCTGGGGGAGACCCAGGAAGACCGGTATAGTATTGAGTGAGCCAGAGACAATATAAATATAGATTTCAAAAGCACATTACAAAACCAAGAAAAAATAAGTGTAAAACTTGAATTCATAAGCAAATATTAGGAAACAACTTCATCATTTTACAAGAAGCCTTACAAAACAGCACTCAACTACAAGTGCTTCTGCAATAGTTTGGCAGTATAGCCAATGATTATTAAAGTTGGCATCTGGGGCCTGATTTATATTTTAGATCACTATGAATTGTTTGACTGGAAGAGATATATGGGGGTGAGGGATATATGGGAGTAGGGCTAGCCAACTGTGGTAGACATCATCATACACAGGGCTGCACAACGGCTTTTGAAAAGCTTTCTAGTGTTTAAAGGAATTTTCAAAATATGACTTCCACTACTCCAATTCAGAAGCCCAAATGGAAATTTCTAGATTCCCTTGCAGTGGGGAGGCAAGCAAGTGATCTAGGTTCCAGAAATCAAATGCAGAAATCAAAAGACTCATGCATTCAAACAGGAATAATGTGAAAAAGGAGCTTCAACCTCTGTGGGAGGTTCGGGGGTTCTGCACTGGTGTCTGGATACTCCTGGTGATAGCATCAGAGGTAATAATGACCCAAATGATGCAAGGTCAAGTTCTTGGCTCAGATCTAACCTCACTCGGACGGGACGGTAAGCACCCCTCCCTCTTATTGCCTAGTAGCCTCTGGACTAATGCTCTTATAAGACCAGTCTTATCGCATGCTTTTAAGCTTATCTCCTAAAGACTCAGTCTCAAGTCTGGTTTTCCCACCAATTTTCTCAAGCCCACCAATCCTGTGAGCTACCAAATACCTAGAGTCTATTACTGTTGACTGCAATTAAGAACAATGATGTTGATTGGATATGAGACTGAGTTGGGAGAGAAAACATCAAGGCAGACTCCAGAATGTGAAGATCAGGTAACTACACATGACTGATCTGCCACCAAAGATGTCCACTCTTCTTTGGGGGGGGGTACTGCAGCAGAAGTTTTAGGGGACTCATGGCACCCAAAATTAAGTCAGAGACTGATGTGGGTGTGGATGTCAGCTATTATACTTGTTCATTTTCTTCAACTGTAATATGCAATGTTATTGTGAGAACTGGATATAATCTATTTAAGTGATTAGCACAGTTCTCAGTACAAGTTGTGGTTATACAGATAAGAAAGGGGCAACATTATAGTTCGAAGTAAATCACCTAATTTTTGGACCTAACCCCAGACAGGAGCAGGTGGCTAGTACTAAACGGAGTCCCTGGAATCCTAACCAAATAGTATGTGTTTTAGGCCCTGGTTCTCATTCTATATATAGTTTGAAAATATGATCGAACTTAGGTAAGAAGGCAAACCCAGGAGGAGTCAGGAAATATGGCCTCTGAGTGGTTGCTTCTTGGACCTGGGAGTCCCTAGAGACTAATCTCAGACACAGTGATACCAAGGCATGAAGCAGCAAATCTAAACCAATGGCGTTAGCCTGCTCTTCCCGGCTCAGCTGTGGCAGGGTTGCCTGAAAAACTGGACAGGATTTAACCTGCAGGTGAGGGCAACTCTAGCCATAGGTGAGTGGACCAGAACTGTCTTAACTCTGCACTTATCTTACTTTACAAACAAGCACACGTGCACATGCACACACACACACCGGAAACCTTTGCCCATAACTTTCTGCCGTTTACCAGGAACCTGTAAACAAGTCTATTCTCAATAAATGTTTGTAAGATTGGATTAAATATTTAAGTTGAATACCTCTGAGAAGCTGCTGGAACATGGTTTTCTTGTTACTCTGAACTCCTGACAAATGCTGAAGGTCAATAAAGCAACAACAGTTCCTGGTAGTTTAATTGCCTGGTGTTGTGCAATGATTTGATCAGTTATAACCAGATAATTTTGTACATTAAGTGGACAATTCATTGGGTAGAATAACCAGCTTTGTAAAGTTAGGCTCATGCAATCTAGCTGCAAAATAGCCTGGGAAGAATGATGTCAGTGGCACATTCAATAATTTCTTGCAAGATGAACTGAAATGGAGTAACAATAAACAGAAGATATAGGAAATAAATGCATGCAAGACAATTTCAAGTTCAGTCATAGCTTCAAAAAGCACACTCAATCTCTGGAAAAACCACATCCTTTGACAAGATGGCCTGGCACAAAGATACCAAATGGAGAGTCCTTCACTCAGAAGTACTTTTGGCAATAGAGCCTAAGAAGCAAATCAGTAGACACTAATCCTCTGTAGAGAAGCTAGAGTTGACAATTCCAGACAAAGCTAAGTGACACAAATGATTAAAGGACTAAAGTATTCAGATGCAGTTTATGCATACTTTTCTGCTCAGACAACAGCCAACAGGGACCTGTACCTTTGCCTTGATTAGGACTAATGTGAACCCATAGGTTAAAAAGTAGTTTTGGAGAAAAGAAAAAAGGATGAGTTAGATCAAAATTAAATAGGAACAGATTCTAATTAATCAACAAGGGACAAGATATTCTACCTTTGAGATGATAGATTGGGATGGCTGCTCTGAAGCCCAGAATCAAAGATAAAGCAGGAGTAGATAAAAGATAAAGTCACCAATGGTTAGAGGAAGAAGGACAAACCTTAAAGGTTAAAGACGCCACAGACCTGATGGGGTGGCAGAGAATGACAGGGCATAGAATCTGCACAAGAAAGATGAAAAGATGAAAAAGAAATGCATAGGACAACAGAGCAAAGAAGTCAAGAGCTTAGAGTTCTTAATAATAACATGCAGGGGCTTAAAAATACTATGGTAGTAAACATGTTCATTTCATAAAAATAGTTCATAAATGTCAATTCCTTATTATTATAATTTCTATTTGTGTAAATAGTCTTATGTATTCTGACATGTTCACTTTCAAGCTATGGACTGTATTTTCAAGTGTCCAATAAAATCAATATTTTGGCATAAAAATTCCAAGCCTGAAAAAACATTAGAAATTGTCATTTATCTGTTTCCCCTACAACAAGAATACTTCCCTACTATAATATGATGACATGTAAACATTTACAACAACATGATACGCAATAATAATTTACAACACAAAATCCATAAGTAATAAAATTTTGTTTAAGAAAGGTCGGCTTGGGGGCGCCTGGGTGGCTCAGTCAGTGAGAGTCTGACTCTTGGGTTTCTGCTCAGGTCATGATCTCAGGTTCTCGAGATTAAGCCCTCCTGCCTCTGGCCCCTCACTCAACATGGAGTCTGCTTCCCTCCCTTGCCCTCTGCACAACCCCCCGCCCCGCCCTGCTCATGTGCTCTCCCTCTCTCTCTCTGAAAATAAATAAATAACTAAATCTTAAAAAATACATAAAAAAAAAAGCCCCCTTGTCAGTTAATCATTGACACCACTGACTGAAACATCTGAGGTTGTAAAATCATCTGAACTCGGCAAATGTAGTCAGTTGCTGGAAGTCAAAAGCAATTGCTTTTTAAAGAGCAGCGTAGTATCTAGTCCTCAAACATTCCCTGAATGCTTGTTGGGGAGCCATGCCCCCAAGGGCTGTGGCTGCAAAGGAAGATACCAGAGTATGTGCCTTTAGCAAACTCCAGTCCAGAATGGAAGCACGCAAACCATCAAGCCATTTCATTCAGCATAATTACAGGTAAGCGAAACAGAAATAGAGATAGAGATAGAAATGCACAGAAGGTACAATGGTGGGCCCAAACAGGAAAAAATTAAGTCAGGTTGGAAGGTTGAGGGAGGCTTCGCAGGGGGAAAGACAGGTAGAAGTGAAGTAGGAACAGGTAATTTGAAAAACCACTACTAGGGCACAGTGTATGCATCGTAATTATAATTATTAGGTGATGTCAATCACCCTCACTAACTTCTGTCATGCTCTCCAAAATTGGGATTGGTCTTTCTGGTTCACTGATATTTAACACCACATCTAGCACAGTGTCTGGCTCGTTGTTGGTGCTTAATTTCCAGTAGTGGATGAGTGAGTCAATGAACGTGCTTCTATATTCTAGAACATGGCAGGAGGACAGACAGGAGGAAATGAGAGGGAGATACTGGAGGATTTTTTTTTTTAAGATTTTTTATTTATTTATCTGAGACAGAGAGAATGAGAGAGACAGAGAGCACATGAGGGGGGGAGGGTCAGAGGGAGAAGCAGGCTCCCTTCCGAGCAGGGAGCCCAATGCGGGACTCGATCCCGGGACTCCAGGATCATGACCTGAGCCGAAGGCAGTTGCTCAACCAACTGAGCCACCCAAGCGCCCTGGAGGATCTTTTAAAAGGGGATTTTGGTCACATTCGAAAACAAGGTAGACTACTTTGAAGGTGATACCATTTCAACAAACTAAGTTCATTAATTACTTACAGGAAAAGACTCAAGTATCCAAAAGATAATGCTGAGTAAATATAAAGTGTGTATGGATTAGTCAGGAAGACTGACATAGACATCTGTTAGTAGAGAAATAATGATGCCATTTTATTTCACTTCTATGATGATGGTTTTCCAAACTGTCTTTGTGAGAAGAGGCTAATATTTCCTAAAGAATACAAGTACCACTGATCTAACAGGCTCCAGGGGCATCTTCCTGAGTAACATTAAACAGAAAGCTCTGGTTGGTGGCTCTACTCAGCCCAGTATACCTCACAAGCATATTCCCAAATAATTTGTTTCCCAAATAATTTTAATAGAAATATAATGAGGCCAGTGTTACAGTGGTTAAACTATAACCAGGTTGGTGCCAAAATCTTACACATTCTTCACCTGAGACACTCATTTATGTCACTGCCTGGCTCCTGAAAGTTTGTAAGCACACTATCCCACTTTATTTTTTTAAGATTTTATTTATTTATTTGACAGAGAGAACACAAGCAAGGGGAGGATCAGGGAGAGGGAGAAGCAGGCTCCCCACTGAGCAGGGAACCCAATGCGGGACTCGATCCCAGGACCCTGGGATCATGACCTGAGCCGAAGGCAGACGCTTAACTGACTGAGCCACCCAGGCGCCCCAGACAATCCTACTTTAAATAAGTTAATCTTTTTTTTTTTAAGGAAGAAAAAGAAAAATTTAAAATTTAAAAGTATAGTTACAGAGTATTTCTTTTGAAGAATAATAGTATAGCTCTCTAACTTTTATGTAACAAAATGTTTTTTCTTGAATAACTGTCAGAATTACAAGCTTTCCTTAATAGGTTAATTTGTATTATACTTAATCATGTACTTCTCTGTGAGGTCAGGGGTTGTAAGTGCTATAAAATACAAACTGAAGAGAAAATCAATTCCATTTCAAAGTCCCCTCCCACTGTGGCAAATGCCTTTATATAAAAAAAATGAAATTCCAGTTACTCAAGATCACATTCTTAATGATAAACTGTGACTTTAAGAAGTACTGGTCATTTTAATGTGAAATTAGACACACTGGCGATTTTTCTAAGCACGATCAATAAACCAATTGCCATATTTCAGTGTAGGTTCTGTACAATGACATTTAAATTTTTATGTAAGTTGTTTTTGTTTTATTTTCAACTATAGACAAAATACCAGAATGTGGTTAGTCATCTGTTTGTATGCAGTTCTTTTAGAGATGGGGAATTAAGAAAGGAAAAATAAGTACTTTAAATAAGAATAGAATTACTTAATTCACTTATACCATCAAATATTTCAATTATAAAATGGAAGACTGCTTGTTCTGTTTGGCCTTCCAGCTTTTCAATACTGTATTATTTAGGTGATTCTTTGCTGAGCTATGTCGAAGGGGATCAATGTCAGGATTGATAAATGTATGTACTCTATTTGCTTTTCAAAGTGCAAGGAGGATGTATCCGATATTCCAAGTGAGCACAGCAATGCTTATCTGCATTGCTGAAGGTTTGCAAAAGCCCCATAAGTTGTAAGAAGCTGACAGAACTAATATTTCATACCACTGTGAATATAACTTGTTAATAGTATAAACCTACTGGCAGTAAATATCCTTCATCCCTTTCTGTGAGAGGATTTTCCCATGAATTTTCATTCAGAGGTAACCTATAGAATGACATCTTTAAAATACATGCCTTTGATAGAAGTTATTCTTTAATGCCAGGACTCACAGCTCTGAATTTGTGATCCACTTTGAATGTAGAGTGACTTAATTCTTTACTCCTATGATGCCTAACAAATAATAAATGGCTAAGCATTTTACATCACTTTGCAGAGTTTCTATGCATTTGAGAGATTTGCATACTTCCATTGTGACCCTGTTTCAAATTCCAAACAGTAGAAAAAGCTAAAGGGTTTTTGCTTGTCCACATATTATATATAGTGATTACAGATAGGATAAAACACCTGCTTCATCAGATTTTCCTACCCAGTCCATTTCTTTCTTTCTTTTTTTTTTTTTTTTTGTAACATATTGATATACCAAAGAAAGCCAAAGTAAAGCACAACTTGACTAAACAAAATATTACCCAGGCACGCAGAAGTGACATGAAATGAATCTGCATTACCTTGGCTAGCTGGATTCCGCTGTACCACATTTAAGAGGAACTGGCATATGAAGTCTAGGTCAAACATTTATCTGTTCGGTAAGCAATTACACATACCCTTGACTTATCCATCATCATTTGGAAATAAACACCTACTTCAATGATTTCTTTAGACAATGGAAACTCACACCTTTAAATGTTAAAGCTTTCAGTTTGTTAATGTTCATTTTATGTGAAAGGTATTAAATATTCCTCTGTTATCTGTGTGCTGACCCCTTCACAGCAATTAACAGTGTTTTTGCCTGGCTATTCTCACACTAAATGATTTGGGAGGACCATGCTTTTTGAGATATATATAAATATATTTTAAACAAGGTTCTGCACCCTCCCTCACTGTCAAGGTGTTCTTAACAATTTTTGCTAATGTGAATTTGCCTGGCTTGTAATTGACTCTTATCTTTTTATCTTTTTATTATTTTCAGTGTAATGGTTTCCTGAGTAACAGTGTAGCTCCCCATAAGTAAATTATATCAACTTTAGTGTGTGTGTGTATGTGTGTGTGTTTATATTTCATTTGATTCAATGAATCTGATTAACAATCTGATTAACAATATTTTTGTCAATCTGATTAACAATATTTTTGTCACCTGTATAGTCACGATGACAATAATAACATCTAATCTTTAATATGCGCCATGCTCTGTGTTCATTAATTTAATGTGTAATTTAATTAAGCCCTCATTACAATTGTATGAAGTATGACCTATTATTGTCTACCATATGCTACACATGGGAAAACTGAGGGAAAAGATACTAAGTGAATTTTCCAGGTTCCCATAGAAGTTAATGTTAAGAGTTGTAACTCAAAAACCCAAGGCTGACTCTAAAAACTCTACTTTCAACAATTTTCAAATGATGAATATTTGTTACTATGCCATAGTGATGTGAATAGTGACTTTAAGATACAGTGAAATGTATCTAAACAATAGTGTTCTTTACAAATGTCTACCAACCTCATTTATGTCTCAAACAATTATCCCAATTTTAGAGTCAAGGAAATTGGATTCAAAGAGCTAGAATTTGAACACAGAATTTCTACATGCTAACCTGCATGTTTAACCAAGAAGAAGGTTAATGTGATTTTGTGATACTAAAGACCATGCCACCTAAATATATTTGAAGAAAATGGTAATGTTTAGTCTAGAAAAACCAAGGCTTGCAGAGACATGATACCTGTCTTATAAAGTAAAGGAGTGACTTCATGGAGAAGCACAAGACTTGCATTAAGTCTTCCTGCAAGCAGGACTAGAAAAGCCAAAAGTGGATTTCAGCTAACTGCAAGTTTCCTTGTCATTTCCCCATGCTGATAAAGAAATTGTTTTCTTGTCTATCTAGGTGACAGTCTTTTGGTAGTTCACATTTATGCAGTAGACTAAGCTGCCATTTTGTTCACATGGGCAAATGGGAAATCACAAGCCTCTGGAGTGAGATTGACCTCAATTCTGCCTTAACCATGGGCTCATCTCACCTTCAATCATATCTGACACACCCTGGTTTTGGGTATTTAGCTTCTGAGGATGTCCCTTAATTATCTGTGAGCTCATCGGTATCTTTATAAAAGAGGTTTATTTTATGCTATTTAGAATTTTGAGGCCCTTGTTTGGGAAAGGATATGGGGGTTACCAATTATGACATATTTTCAGAAGCATCAAAGTGAAATTCCTTGGAAAACAGTCACCTTTTATTTATTTATTTATTTATTTATTTATTTATTTATTTTTAAAAGATTTTATTTATTTTTTTGACAGAGACATAGCGAGAGCAGGAACACAAGTAGGGGGAGTGGGAGAGGGAGAAGCAGGCTTCCCACAGAGCAGGGAGCCCGATGCGGGGCTCGATCCCAGGACCCTGGGATCATGATCTGAGCCGAAGGCAGACGCGTAACGACTGAGCCACCCAGGCGCCCAGTCACCTTCTTTTAAAAGCATAAGTTGTCATCATTATTAAATCTATTAGTGAGAGTCTAAATTATTACTGGAAGTTTTCCTGAAGATATGGATGATTAGTGGTCCGACAATGTGTTAGTTGGCATTGGACCTCTTTTTTTCAGGGTAATATGATGTAGAATCCTGAAGTATAAAACAGACCAAAGAGGGCTGGTTGATTTGGAAGGTTAGCAGTAGCTGCACTCGCTCAGCTATTCTAGCTGAACACAGAGTTTCATCCCCACTCAAAGCTTACCATTCTGTGCTTGTTTTGCTAGAAGTCTTAATGTATAATGTTCCCCCAGAGAAAGAATTAACTTAATACCGCAAATAATAATAATCAGTTCAAGATGTTTTTTGTTTTTTGTTTTTTTCGTTCCAGTACCACAGCCAATTTCAGGCTGTTACACTGTTAAAAAATACTTCTTGATTAATTGATCTTAACATCTTTAGTTTTCTTTGGATAGTTCTTGTTCTAGAGCTTCCATGTTACTAGTACAGTTGGATTAATTTCTATCACTTAGTAAAAATAATATTATATATTAAAGCACTAGAATCTGCATTATGGTCCCACTCTGCGACTCATACTCTTCCCTAAGTCACTTCCCTCACCTATAAAATGAGAATAGTGCATAAACTTCCTACTTCACAGGATTATTACAAAGACTAGCAGTGTAAAAATATTCTTTAAAGGTTCATAAAAGTTGGAGGAATGTAAGGTATCTTTTACTTTCTAAAAGTAAACTATACTAAGAACAACAACAAAGACAAGCATTTCATATGAAAACACTTTAAAGAATCTGCAATTTCTTGGTGCACTCATTTACTATTTTAGCCAACTCACAGTTTCATTGTTTTCTTTGAGCTGATTTTAGCTGTAATAATTATCCAGTGGAGAGTATATATTACGGTACCTGGCATGATGCTGGAATTTATTAAGCACCCTGTGAATGCTAGCCTTTATCGTATCTTCCCTTAGAGGAAAGTTGGTGGTAAAACGTAGAAAGAGAAGAGAAAAGAGAAAATGCCATGTGCTTACATGGTGAGTTGAGTATCTTTTACCAGCTTTTACAAGGTGTATCACATTCCTATTTACAAAAGTAAGGAAACTGTCAATTTGATGAAGTACGACTCACAACTCATTAGTGTTGAACACGGAAGAAGTATTCCACATCAAAAAAGACTGCTAAAATATTCACAATTACCAGCTGCTCAGAAACCATTTTATATGGATAAAAAACATGTCACATTTAATTTATCAGATGCTTTCTACTGTCATACTTTTCTTTCGTTCAATGTACTGAACAGTTATAAAAACAACTTCAGTCTCCACTGTAGCCATGTATAGACATTAAGAATAACACAAATCCATTATCTACCGCAGTATAATTGTATCTACATGGATGAATAATCTTCTGCAGCTCCTTTGCACTCAATTCTGAATTAACTATTCCTTTAAAGATATTTGAATACACAACATTCAGTATTTCTATTAGAAAACTACCATTTCAATATGAAGGGGAAAAAAAAAAAACAAAACAAACCTTCATTCCTGAAGCTATATTCTTTGAATGAACTGGCATTACTAGCCTCATTTCTACAGTGAATATAATGGGAAATATCATCAGAGAAATAATGCCATATTAATTTTCTAATAACATTGAAACGAATCAAAGATGCACTCAACACTGAAAATAAAATAGTAACAGTCTTGCTTTCCACTGTGTGTAAATCTGTGATGTAGGCTTCAAGTAAAAATGTAATAATTGAATTAACCCTTTTCAAAGATTATCAGACACCAGACACAGCCAATTGCTAGGTCCGCTTTGAAAAGCCCAACAAGCCTATTAAGACAACCATAAACACAGACACAGATGTGAACACACACACACACACACACGGCATAATTATCACCAAAATTTTAAAAAATGAGCAAACAATAATCCATGTGTAGGTTTCAGTCTTATAATTAATTCACTGTAAATTTATTGGTGTTCAAACTCATCTACAGAGGGCCCTTCTCTCTTAAGCTCAGGTAAGTGTGCAGTATAATTTCTGCTTCTATTCCTCTGCACTGCACATGGCTCAACCATGGAGCTCTTAAATGGGTGGCCCTCACAGTTTTTGGTGTCAGCTGCAGTTATGGTTGTGGAACTGTTTATTTTTTTTAAGATTTTATTTATTTGAGAGAGAGAGAGAGCAAGCGTGAGTGGGGGGAGGGGAAGAGACAGAGGGAGAAGCAGACTCCCCACTGACATGGGGACTCGATTCCAGGACCCTGGGATCATGACCTGAGCCGAAGGCAGACACAGATGCTTAATCGACTGAGCCACCCAGCCCCTGTGGCTCTGTTTAAACTATGAGCTGAAGCTGTTTAAAACCATGAAAAAGAAAGCTTGTTTCTTTAGAGTTTGTCATCTAAAGAAAGATACAAAAATGTCCTAGTTATTACAGATTTGTCTTGTCGTATTTTAAATGATTCCCCAACCACTCTAAAGGATATTTAAGAACACTTAGCTTTTATATACTTTAAAATGATCTTATCCCTGTCCCTAAAGCATGCGGAAAATGGAAATGAGGTCTTTCCCTGATAGGAAATAAAATATTAATATCTATCCTCTCAATAATTTTATGCATACTTTGTTGCAAAAAAGATTTTTTTAAACGCCGACTGTAAGTGAAGAAAAAGCGAAGAAATTCAAAGAAAGATAAAA
This sequence comes from Mirounga leonina, assembly GCF_011800145.1. NCBI lineage: Eukaryota > Metazoa > Chordata > Mammalia > Carnivora > Phocidae > Mirounga > Mirounga leonina. The sequence continues at coordinate 33,055,402 of NW_023270415.1, read as the reverse complement.
GAAGGAAAGAGAAATAAAATAAGCCTAGATTGTAACTATAGACAAAACATGTATCTTGTGGATTTTGCACATTTTCTAGACATGAACAACTATATATTAGCTCCAGGAAGTACAGTGGTCATCACAAGTGAAAAACATTCAATTGCAGTGCTCATAATATTAAAAAAAATCTGCTACTTAGGAAAAGTCTAATAATTTTTGGCACTAAAGCTTGAGAGAAAATTCTCCTGTCATCTATGCAGAGAAGTAACTATAATAGTAGTGTAACCAAATGATCTCTAAAAATACAGAAAGTCTCACAGGATGTTTTTATACTTTCAGTTAAAGTGCACAAATGTGATATGCCAGACTATTAGGGTTATTAGTCTTAGTATTCTTACTCATGTACAAGGATATCCCATTAGAAAGTTAAACTTCATGTTTGTTTTTCTCTCTAAGAAGACAGAAGCTGCAAAGATTTGTTGAATTGCCTCGGGAAGAACTAATCACTATACTGGATGTTACATGGGGCTCTATTTCAGTTTTTACTAAAGCCCCCAAAAGCAATGAACAAAACAACAGGGCATGTACTCCCACATTCCAAAGTGCAAGGCTCGACCCCAGGTAGGGCATGCAAAGTATGTGGCCAAGTTGGGTCTGTGACACTCAGACCAACGTTCCTTTCCAGAGCATAGGTTAAAGAAGGTTATAAAAGATACATGTCAGAGCATCTGGGTGGCTCATTCGGTTGATGTCTGACTCTTGATTTTGGCTTGGGTTATGACCTCATGGTTTGGGATCGAGCCCTCTGTCAAACTCCACTCTGAGTGTGGAGCCTGCTTAAGATTCCCTCTCTCCCTCTGCCCCTGCCCCCATTCTCCCCTCTCTAGAAAGAAAGAAGGACGGAAGGAAGGAAGGAAGGAAGGAAGGAAGGAAGGAAGGAAGAAGAAAGAAAGAAGAAAGAAAGAAAGAAAGAAAGAAAGAAAGAAAGAAAGAAAGAAAG
>NW_023270415.1:32826630-33054410 GCF_011800145.1 Mirounga leonina | reverse complement strand
AAGAAAGAAAGAAAGAAAGAAAGAAAGAAAGAAAGAAAGAAAGAAAGAAAAAGAAAGAAAGAAGGAAGGGAAGGAAGGAAGGAAGGAAGGGAGGAAGGAAAGAAGGGAGGAAGGAAGGAAGGGAGGAAGGGAGGAAAGATAGATGTCGGAAATATTAAATTGCTCTTTTCTTTGGAGTAGTTGAAGTGAATGGTATTTTTTTTTCTGATCCCCTTGGGGGAAGGAAGGGAGAAGATTACTTCCCTTCACCTCTAGTCAGGTTAGAGAGAGTCCAATGGAACATGCTGAAAGCTTGATATGTGTCTCTTAGAGTTTGGGGATTATGTTTCTGACTCATAGCCCCAAAATATTTTAAGAGAAACTTAATGCAATTGCCTGCTCAGCTCTACAGGAAGAATAAGCAACCATATTAGAAACCAGCTGTGCTTCCAAAGACAACAGAGAGGAAGATGCTTGTTTTCCATGGAGTAAATGAATGTCAGCCATGCAAAAGAATACTAGACTGAGATAACTTCATCCAGGAGCAAGGAGACATCCACAAAGGGAAGATAGAGATGTACTCATCACACTCGGAAGCTGAGAATACGTCCTACGTGGCCAGCAAGAGGAGAGATGTTGTAGTCAGAAGCTCTAGTGAGGAGTCTCTGACGATGACAGATAAGCTCCATTAGAATCTGTTTGAACTCAGTATGGCCCACTGAGGAGTAATGCTAACCACAGGATAGTAGTGAAGTATGGCTTTTGCTACTGCCTGCGCCTCACCTCTCCCCACTGCTAACTTGAAGGAAGTCAAGAACAAGAGGTAGCTGGGTAAGGATGGAAAGCAATGAAAGGAAAAGTAAAGAAGTACAGAGGAGAGAGCAGAAAATTAGCTGACCATCTCCCTTCCGCACTATTGGCATCCCGTCAAAAAATAGGCCTGAGTTGCATAAAAGGAAAGGGTTTAACTTAGGAGAGGTTTCGAATTTTGACTGTAATACAAATGGACTAGTGAACGCACTAATAGAACAAAATGTCAAACATTTTAGAATTTATTCTTCATAATGTTCCAAATGTCAAGGTCAAGAAAGACAAATAAGACCTGAGGAAATGTTCCAGATTAAGATAAAATAAAGAGACATGACAACCAAATACAATGCATGATCCTCGATTGGATGGTGGATTTGGGGGAAAAAAACATAAGACATATTAAAGGTAAAATTGATGAAATTTATATATAGACTGTGGATTAGATAATACTGTTGTATCAATGTTAAAGTTCTTGATATTTATAACTATACAATTATTTTATTATTATATAAGTTGTATAAAGTTGACAATTGAAAAATGTGGGTGTTAGGGCCACTGATCCCCTCAAAGTTAAAAATCCATGTATAATTATTGACTCCCCCCAAAACTTAATTTAACCCCCCACAGGGTTGGCCAGAATCATTATTAATAACATAGACAGCCGATTAACACACATTTTGTATGTTATATGTATTATATGAATGCAGTATGTAATAAAGCTAGAGAAATATGTTATTAAGAAAATCAAAAGGAACACAATACATTTACAGTACTATCCTGTAAAAAGTCTGCATATAAGTGGACCCACACAGTTCAAACCCATGTTGTTCATGGGTTAACTGTATGTAATTTAATTTAGTACAAAATGTTAAATTAATTTTTTAAATTAAAAATTGATATTTACAAATTAAACTATATATTTTTTTAAAATTTATAATTATGGGGGAGCTTGGGTGGCTCAGTTGGTTAAGCTTCCGTCTCTTGATTTCAGCTCAGGTCATGACGTCAGAGTTATGAGATCAAGCCCTGAAACAGGCTCCATGTTCAGCAGGGAGTCTGCTTGGGATTCTCTCACTCCCTCTGCCCGTCTCCACCATGCTCACGCTCTCTCTTTCTCTCAAATAATAAATAAATCTTTTTAAAAAATTCTAATTATTAATAAGAAAATGTCCTTGTTCTTAGGAAAAATATGCTGAGGCATTTATATGTAAAGGAACATGAAGTTTGCAATTTACTCCCAATTTACTGTTAAATTATATTATCTCAAAAATTTTAATATTAATATATGTGAGTGGAGAGAGAGAATGATAAAGCAAATGAGAGAAAATGTACACAAATGATGATTCTAGGTAAAGGGCATGTAGTTCTTTGTATGAATTTTGCACCTTTTAAAGTGTGCAATCGTATCAAAATAAAAAGTTATAAGGAAGTGAGAAATGAGTATTATCTTCTTCTATCCTTTGTCTTCAAGTCGGCTCCAAAAGAGGATCAAGGTCAGGAGCAAAGATTCTCTATTTTAGGTTATGTTTCTCTAGATAGATGATTAAAGGGAAGTTAACTTTCCTCAGGAAAGAAGTGTGACCCTAAAACAACAGATTTGTCTCTAAGGAGGGAGGTGCGAGGGGAAAGGGTTTCTAGAGAAAAGATGATCAGGTTAGGTCTGGGATATGGGCCTGGATCCTTCCTCCCTCCTCCCTCTTTTCCTCCCTCTTTCCCCAGTGCCTTAGCTAAGTCAGCCATAAGGGAATACCACAGATTGGGTGATATAAGCAACAGAAACTTATTTCCTCACAGTTCCAAAATCTAGAAGTCTAAGATCAAAGTGTCATTGAGGTGGGTTTCATTTTGAGGTCTCTTCTCTTGGTTTGTAGTTGGTTCCTATCTCACTATGTGCTCACAAGTTCTCTTCTTTGTGTTTGTGCAGAGAAAGTGAGAGCAAGGAAGCCCTCTTGTGTCTCTTCCTGTAAGGGCACAAATCCCCTCAAGAAGCTCTACCCTCATGACCTCACCTATCCCTAATTACCTCCCAAAGGCCCATCTCCAAATACCACTGAATGAGGGGGTTAGGGCTTCAACATATGAATTTTAAGGAAACAAAAACATTCCGTCCATAACACCCAACAATATTCTATTCTTGGTTTCCTTAAAACAACAAAAACTCCCTCCTCAGCCTAATGGGAACCTTTGGAAGGACTTAAGAAGTCAACCTAGACAGGGGAAATTACAAATAACTAACAAGCATAAGATGCCCAGCTTTACTTATAGCCAGAAAATGATTAAAATCAAACCAAATCAAACCAATGACAATAACAAGACATTAAGATACTCTGAGGATTTTAACCTGGAGAGGGATGTTGTTATAATGCTTTATAAGTGGGTATATTATTTTTTAAAGATTTATTTATTTGAGAGACAGAAAGGGAGAGAGAGGGAGGGAGGGAGATTGTACGCTGGTTGGGAGGGGCAGTGGGAGAGAATAACTCAAGCAGACTCCCCACTAAGCATGGAACTTGAAGTGGGGCTTGATCTCATGATGCTGAGATCATGACCTGAGCCAAAACCAAGACTCAGACCCTCAACCAACTGTGCCACCCAGTCGCCCCTAAGTGGGTATAATATCAAAGATAAAGTCAGCAAAATATCCACAGAACATCTATTTAGGAAATGTTACTTTATTTTTTTTAAGATTTATTTATTTGAGAGAGAGAGAGAGAGCGCATGCATGTGCACTAGTGGGGGATGGGTAGAGGGACAGAATCCTCAAGCAGACTCCCCACTGAGCACAGAGCCCGATGTGGGCTCAATCTCATGACCCTGAGATCATGTCCTGAGCCAAAATCAAGAGTTGGCCACTCAACCAACTGAGCCACCCAGGTGCCCTGAAAATGCTACTTTCTAACGAATCCTCCAAGACAAACAGGTCAAAATTAAACTAAACAAAGTGAATTATAGCATAGTTTTTTTTTTTCCCCTGTTAAATCAGTTGAATATTGAGAAACATCCTTCTAAATGTTGAACACTACTCTGGAACAGCACATTTGAAAGCCATTCCTTCTGCTCTTTAATATTCATTAATTATTTATTGAGCAAACGTTCACCAGGAATCTATTATTTGCGACATTGCTCCTGGCTTGCAGAAACACCAGTGAAGGAGATAAACAAGCTCAGTTTTTCCTGGGGTTTATATTCCAGTTGAGAGAAGCAAAACAAAAGGTGGGAGAAGTATACATGGAGAGCCAGCATTGTAGAAAAATAAATACCTGAGCATAATAGTTCTAGATCTGAGCTATACTATTCCGTACCACTAGCAACATGTGGTTCCTGAACACTTGAAATATGGCTAATGTGACTGAGAAACTTAATCTTCCATTTCATTTTATTTATTTTAACAATTTCAAATTTAAAGAGTTACATGTGGGCAGTGGCTACCATACTGGACAGCATGGCCTAGATAGTGTTAAGTGCTGTGAAAAAATAAAACATAGTGAAGTAATTAGATAGTGGGGAGAGGATAGTATGTTTCATGTAGATTACATTTGAGTCTAGTTCTGAATAAAATGAAGAGGCAGCTATTCGAACAACTGGGGCATGACAATCCAGAAAGAGGGAAGAGTAAATACAAAGACCAATAAACAGAATGCATGAGTGAAGAGACAAATGAGCATCAGAAGTTGAAACAAGGCCCATGTGACTGAAAGCTTAACAGCAAAGGCTAGGATGGGACAATATAAGGCTGAAGAGGACAAGGCACTTTTATATAGTTGTAATATTGGATTTTATGGTAGAATTAAGAGGTTGTTTTTTTTTTTTTTTTTTTTAAGATTTATTTGAGAGAGAGAGAGCATGAGTGGGAGAGGCAGAGGGAGAGGGAGAGAGAATCTCAAGCGAACTCCACGCTGAGCACAGAGCCTGATGTGGGGCTCGATCTCATGACACTGAGATCATGACCTGAGCCGAAACCAAGAGTCGGATGCTTAACTGACTGCACCACCCACATGCCCCTAAGAGGTTGGTTCTAAAAACACAATAATCTGACTTCTATACTAATTTCAAAATCCTTAGCCTAATCAGGTTCCTGTCCAAAGAAAAAGAGCCAGGTAAAATGTGGAATGCATCATAAAAAAATGTTTCTTTTGGCTTTCTCCACAAGTGGAAAGGATTTCATTAGAGACAGAAAAGGTATGTTTTGAGCCTATCTTCTTTTTATGTAGGAAATAACATATTTTCTATGTTCTTAAGCTAGTCTATAGTTTGGGGGGAATGATAAGTTAATTGTTTTTTTTTTTTAAGATTTTATTTATTTACTTGTCAGAAAGAGAGAGAGAGCGAGCACAAGCAAGGGAGCAGCAGAGGGAGAGGGAGAAGCAGGCACCCCTCTGAGCAAGGAGCTTGATGTTGGACTCAATCCCAGAACCCTGGGATCGTGACCCAAGCCGAAGTCAGATGCTTAATAGACTGAGTTACCCAGGTTATTCCAATAAGTTAACTGTTTTTTTTTTTTTTTTAAGTATTAAAAAAAAATCACTCTTGAGTCTCACCAAAGTGGACCATTCTAGGAAAGCTAATAAAGGAAAGTATTGGCTAGGACAGAAATTTACAGGATTGAGTGGTACTTGAAGTATTCTAGAGACAGGACATTTTCATAGGATGCTTTATTTAGCATGAAGCTTAATCAACTGTGCTATATGAAGGAGCAATGTAATGACAGCCTGTAGTCCACGAAGTTCAAGGCAGTTGACTTTAGAATATAAGCTAGGGGAAGAATATTTTTCATTAGTCAACAAGAATCTGGAAATCCACAGCCCCACTCACCAAATTCATAGCTCGAGTGACTGTGTCAGAATCTTATTACCAAAACTAAGGGTTCACCTTTACCTTGTATTGTATCTGAATCTATCCACACAATGACATGTTTGTAGTAAATTTTTCTCCTAATATGACCCCAGGTAACCACTTCTGATTTTTATTTTGCATGTGACTTCACTAATCTGATGAGGACTTTTTTTTTTTTAATGTCATTTGTACCTCTTAATATATTTTAACAAATTAGAAACTAGAAGGTGTAAGTCTACATTCTCTGGAAATAGGTAAAACATTCATTGAAAAGAGCAAGAAGTAAAACTTCTTCCTCAAGACACGTGAGTTAGATTTGTTTTCTTTTGTTACTAAGTTCTTTGAATAGAAAAACTTGGGCACCTGGGTGGCTCAGTTGGTTAAGCGACTGCCTTCGGCTCAGGTCATGATCCTGGAGTCCCGGGATCGAGTCCCGCATCGGGCTCCCTGCTCGGTGGGGAGTCTGCTTCTCCCTCTGACCCTCCCCCCTCTCATTTGCTTGCTCTCTCTCATTCTCTCTCTCTCAAATAAATAAATAAATCTTAAAAAAAAAAGAAAAGAAAAGAAAAACTTAACCCTCTAATTCCGTAAGTCCAACCAGATTGGAGGACAGCTACATCAAAAATGATGGTGAGAAGGGCAAGTTTTATGTGGAACAGGGTATCATTTAGAGAGCACTAAAGGTATAAAAAAGCTAATTAAAATATATTCTATAATGTTGGCATCCAGGATAAAAACACTGTTAAGAATTTCTTCTACATTTATCCCACATGCTACCATTCACCAATGTCAGATTATTTAAATAAATATAAACCTAAAAGGAAATTTTCTATCGTGACTAATTCCTTTAACTCTAGAAGAATGGCCTAAAAACAAATTCTCTTTCCTTAAACTCTCAGCACTCCCATTGTACCCAGAGCCAGTGTAGAAATAATTAATTCTGCAATAGTGTAGATAGAATAAGTCAAAGATTTCCCATATATACCCAGATATCCATGCAAATGGCATGAAATTTAAAGGAAGAATGTAGGTGTCAAAATGAAAGCATATTCAGCTTGACAGAAACCAAGTGCAATCAGGAAATGAGATTTCCCTCCATGTGGATACCAGAAAGCTGGCTAGCAGCCCCACTGGGGTAGACAGAGAGAAGACAGAGGAATTCAACTTTCTATCTGCCAATATTGGTTTTTCTGATGATCAAGTATATAAATGATCTAAAATGTTGAATATGGTGAGCTAAAAGTACTAAAATCTATTTTTTTTAAAGATAAAATATAAACTCCCTAGAGTTAGTCTTTCTGGTCAAATTCTAAAAAAAGATATTTGCCATTGAGATGTATACTCCAATGATTCACTAAATCCAAAAGTGTGCAAACCACTGACTTTTCTAAAGACAGCTATCACAGCATCCAATTCCCCATATAAGCTGTTGGACTCAATTCTAGAGGGTGAAACTCATCTGATCCAAGCCAGAGCATGTCAGAACTTTTTCTGGAAATAAAGGAGTCAGCAAGCTTTCTGGATCTACCCACCTGTATGAAGGAGGTATCACTGTTGACCTAGCTAGCCATATAAGGAAGATAAGGAAAAGCCCCATGGTCTATTACTAGGAAAATGAGAATAGACAATGGATGGTCCAGAGTCAAAAGATTTTATCTGAGCCCCTCCTACTATTTTTCTATTTTAGCTGTTTCTAATATGCATGCATTATTTTTCTTATTAGATGGAGAACTTTCTGGGAATAGACTTTGTTTTTAATTCATCTTAACCTAACACAGGGTATTTTATTTACAAGAAGACCACTAATATTTAAGGGCATGGATGATCTGTCAGGTTTTTACTGGGCACTTTATCTGATATTCATGAAAGATTGATCAAATAATTAAAACAATGAAGTTAGGTGTCCAGCATAGCACACAAGGCAAGGCTTTGAATTGTTTATGTAAAATGTGAATCTGGGGGAAGAGGAAAACGGGGAGTTATTAATCACTGGGCATATAGTTTCAGTAAAGTAAGATGAACAAGCTCTAGAGATCGTCTGTAAAATACTGTACCTACAGTCAACAACAATGTACTCTACACTTAAAATCTGTTGAGAGAATAGATCTCATGTTAAGTGTTCTTACCATAATAAATCTTTTTAAAAAAAATAAAGTTAATTTGAAGTTGGGTGAGACTATTCTCCTGGAAGAGAAAAGGGGGAAAAAAAGCAAAAACAAAAAAATAAGTAGCACATAATTAACCAAAGGCAAATAGAGTCTAAAATAGCTATGATTACTCTTCCGTAAAATATTTGAGAGTATTTCTGTTTTCCTCTCCCCTTCTGGAAATTTTGTTCCTTAGCTCAGGAAGGTACTAGAATACAGTCTGCTTTCATGCCTAAGTGGCTTAAAATAACAGGACAGCTGATATATTTTTAGGGAAATCACCAAGGGACCTTCTGCAAGATTTAATTGTCTGGGTTCACTTCTGGATCTTAGTTTAGTTTCCAGGTCACCCCTCCTCCCCTCCAGCTCTTCTTTGAATCCAAAGAATGGCCTCCAGGGACTCATCTTTGCTGCCATTATCTGGGCTTACTTCCATCTGAGTCTTTCTCAGCTCTTAGATCCTCTTTTAAAGGTCACTAGGAAGACAGACACAGCAGCCAGCAATAATAAGGAAATAGGTGGGAGTCTAAAAATAATAAACTTAGAGACATTTTAAGGGGAAATCCTTAAAAACCTAAAAGATTATTAGGTGTTCAATAAATATGGAGTTAAGATTGCTTTTTATTAACTTGTTCTTTCACTGACTGGTTGCTTTTTTATATATATATAGAAGATCAAACCTTGTATAATCTTTTTACTTCTATTCTTCATGCTCCTGAGTCTTCTTCCCCTTTGTCTTGTCTTTTCTTTGGAATCACACTATATACATATAAGAATGATAGGCACTGGATCAAACCTTGTATAATCCTTTCATTTTCCCTTCTCAAGCTGAGGACTCTTCCCCTTTCCATGTGTCTGCTACGTTTTCTTCTTAATCAGACCCTGAAGATGCTAACAAAACAAAACAAAAAAATGTCTTGATAGGCAATCAGACCCTAAGGCTCAAAAAAAAACAAAAACAAAAAAACAGTGAGATGACATTTCAAATGGACATTTATCAAAATGTCCTTCTGTTTTACACACAAAAGTCACTGCCTTTTCCTTACAAGGAAAGGCATTATTTGAGAAAGCCATATCACCTACAGCACTAAAAGAAAGAATCCCGTAAGACTTGGAAGGCAGAAAACCTAAAAAGTAGATTCAAGAATCCCAAAATGTTGAAGGATAAGGCTATTAAATGTAGAGTTAATAGCTTCAACTATTTTAAGACTTGATAACATAAATATGTAATTTCACATTATTCAAGTAATTTAACTTATACCTATTTAGTATAATGCATTACATAAATTTAAGGAATTATTATGATTTGTGAAACTCTAATGGTGACTGAATCATCAAGAAAAGATGGAAGCTGTCTGTTTGACAACAGAATATTACACTTAATAAGTCAGGGCATGTGTAACACATTTTAGAATTTATTCAAACCTTGTTAAAGATATGAAAAAATAAGACAATGATAAACTGACAAACTCTATTTCTGCACTGCTTAGTCATAGTTAAATTTACTTCTATGACAAACATTGTAGGAGAAAATTAATTTGCTTAGGCTTTTCAGATAAGTTTTTCTTTTCCAGAAAGCTTTCCTTCCTCCCTGCTGTGGACTCACTATGAGCATAGTACTGCCTAAAACTTAAAGACACAAAACGAAAAGCAAGCTTTTATGGGGTTTCTAAAGATGGCTTCAGGAAAAATGTGAAGTCCAAGTTCACAGCGTCTTATAACCAATCTAAAATAGCAACTGCTTTAAAAGGTAACATTGGACTTTACTGAATCCAAATAATATGAGGATTACCATAATAATTTGATGCTTTGGCTTCAGAGTTAACACTGTACAGGATAAGATGAATACTTTTATCTGTGTCCCAGACACACATACTCTGGGCTTCTAATTTAATAGTAAAGATCACAGATAGGTGGTACAAATACAACAGCCCTGAGAGAACAAAGATGAATATTATGGTGACTAGCTGCTTGAATAGAATACCAATAGATTATTGATATAAGCTCAGTCTCTGCGGAGATGTTTTGGTGAGCCTGGATATCACCCTATTCATCAGGATATGTTAGGATGTCTTATTTACATTTCCAGTAAATGGAATATATATGCACTGTTCTTCCTGCTTACAAGAGTCAAGTATATTAAATTCCTCAATAAAAGCCATTTTAAAATACCACTGTCCCTTCATCATTTTCAGGATAAAATACTATCCATTTTGCACAGCATACAATGCCCTCCATGGCCTTTCTCAGCAGGTTTAAATCCTAGAGCTTGTCCAAATGAACAGTTCAGTTTTACAGAACTTCTTGAAATTCCTCAAACAAACCACAATTTCTCTAGCTTTGTCCATGCTATATCCTTTGCAATAAATGTTGAAAATGTTGGTTATTACTCCTTAGGTTGATTTCATGCCTCAAGATTGGGTCAGCACCCACAGTTTGAAAAAAACATATATGATCAAAAGAGAAAGTATGAAAAAGGAAGTGAATCTTGGGTAGAACTTTGTGAGATCCAGAATTTATCTACTAGTTTGGGAAGAATGAACCTTCAAACAGGGGCAAAATTCAGAGACATTAGAGGAAAATATAGGTATGCTGTGAGGGAAGTAAAGGGGAAAGTATTTGAAAAAGAAACTATTACTTTTACTCATCATTTATAGTAGCTAAATAATACCCATTTTATGAGTGTACCACATGGTATTCTGCCAACTCCCAGAGAATGATAACCTTGGTTGCTTCTAGTTTATTCTCAATACCAACAATGCTATGATGATCAGTCTTATGCGTGCATCTTTATGCCCCTATTCTACTATTTCCTTAGCATAAATTCTTATGTAATTACTAACATGGGTAAGTAAACAGTGTAACACTTAAAATGTGGTATATATAACCAAACTCTTTTCCAGAAAGACTAAAAACTGTACTCTTGTGAACAGAAGATTAGAGTATGATGTCCTTATGTACTCAAGCTACCACTGGAGTTAATATTTTATTCACCTTTACTATCAGGTAAGTGGAAATACCAGTATTTTGTTATGCTTTAAATATGCATTCCTTTTATTCCAATGAGGCTATGTATTTCTTCATATATTTATCTGCCATTTGTATCAACATTGTGAATTGAATGTGTGCATTTTTTGTTTAATTCCTATTAAGAAAGGAGTTATTTTTGTTACTTCTTTACATATCCATAATACACTTTTCTCTTACTTGCCAGTTTGTTTTTCATGTTTTAACTATGAAATAATGTTTTTTTAAGTAAGTCTTAAAGGGATTTATCCAACATTTTTTTCCAATAAGGCAGAGTTTCCTGAAAACAGATTAAAGACCTCAGATTAGTCTACATGCTCACTATACAAAACAAAAGCCAATTCTATAGTATGGTTGTCTTTTAAATTCCAAGGAATTGATGGGATATCACATTACTACGAGGAATATAAAAGTTCTATCAGAATTTGCCTGTTTAATAATAGACCACAGTGATTTATATTGGATTAATAAGAGACAATATTTTTATTTAAAACAGTGGAATAAAAAAATTACAATAGTGACAGTAAACCTTAAACATTTGTTTAAAAGGTGGCATTATGGGAAGCAAACAAAAGTGCAAGAGTTCCTAGCCTAAGGCATCACCTTTCAAGTACACAGTTGCCAAGGCAAGACATTTTTGTATCTACAGATATCGCACTCCAAAGTGATTACTGTTGACATGTGAAATTAAAGCTCACAAAGGACAAAGGTAATGCAATAGGCAGTAATTATTTAAAGTATAATGTCTGTCAGATCAATGCAGACTTAATGAATGACGCTCATTGTGCATTAATACCATATGACAACTTCATGAAGAGCTCTTGAAAAACTTCAAGTGTAGGAAAACCTGAAGATAGCTTCTTTTTGAAAGAAGTCATTCTGAAAACTGACAAATTTCTAGGTCTAGAGATGGTGAGCGACATGTGCTCTGCAGTTGTTCGGTATTTGTCATGGCCCAGAACTGCTTTATTGTAACAGCTTCTATTGTGTCGGAATGACAGTGAACGTAGCCAAGATGACTCCCAATAATTAACGTTATTGTGAAAGTTCTCAGTGAAAGGCAAACTCAAGTATTAATTAAAATAGCAACCAAAGCCCACCCATTTTTTCAATGTAAAAGTTTGGGTCCTTCTTAAAGCAAACTCTAATACCTTTTCGGCAAACCCTTTAATCTTTTTTTGAATTGCTTTCCCCAGTGGCAGTAAACAGACTATTTATAGTGCATTCTCTTCTGATTCCTTTGTATTCTGGTCTCTAAGCACACTCTACATTAACAATAAAACAAAAACAAAGCAAAACAAAACAAAAAAATATTTCATCAAGATATCCAACATAAGTAAGTTGTTATTCCACACGCTCTTGAAAGAGCTCCCATTAGTGGGTTTCTACTGCTTTAAAATTTCCAAAGAGAAATCACTGTTTACATCTGGGGGGTTGGCAATATTATTCTGGCAAAGGACCAGATAGAAAATATTTTAGGCTCTGTGGACCTTATTGTATCTATCACCAACTACTCAGCTCTGCCAATGTAGCAAGAAGGCAACATAGATACTTAAGGTAAACAAGTGCATGTAACGGTGCTCCAATAAAACTTCCCTTACAAAAAGAGCTGGCAAGGAGGATTTGGCCCATGGGCCCCAGTTTGTGGACCCCTGATCTATCTAATGAAATTCAAACATACATGACCTTTCACATCACACCAAGAGATATCGTTATAGGTTCATCTCCATCACATTCCCTCTACAAACCCTTTAATACCACCAAACTGAATTTACTCCTGTTCTCTGTATTATGACATTTCATGACACAGCTAGTTTTCATAGCGTATCTTATTAATAGAGGGGAGGGAAAATAATTTTCCTCTACACTTCTGAGTTCTTGGCTAAGAGTCTTGTAATAAAAGACTGATTAACAAGAGAAGAACAAATTTATTAACATGTATACATTATGTATACATGGGAGGTGCTCAGGAAAAATGAGTAACTCCCTGAGATGGCTTACAATTCAGGATTAAATTAATAGGGAAAAGGGAAGAGGGATGTAGGTCTCTTAGGGGACAGTAAGTGATTTTTAGGAAAGGTGAATGGGGCCTTAAAGAACAGATAGGAGATATGGTAGTTTGTGACAAAGTTCACCTGGGTGCAGCACAGACTTCTAGTCTCTCCTGTGATAAGAATCAATCTTGCCTGGTTGATGAAACTTCTGGGTAGGTGCTATAGATAAGTGGGTTCCTTTTCGAGGATCTGTCTTTAGGCATATAAAGGGAGTTCAGAGAAACCTCTACCTGCATTTATTAAGTGTCTACAGCCCCAAATAATCAATACACCGGAAAGCATATATATATATATATACACACACACATATATATATTTTAAGATTTTATTTATTTATTTGACAGAGAGATAGCGAGAGCAGGAACACAAGCAGGGGGAGTGGGAGAGGAGAATCCCGCTGAGCAGGGAGCCTGACGTGGGGCTCGATCCCAGGACCCTGAGCGGAAGGCAGACGCTCAATGACTGAGCCACCCAGGTGCCCCCAAAAGGCATATTTTGAAGTTGCATATTCTACTACCCTCTACTACCAAGAAAGTCTTGGCCCATTCTTCACCTGGGAAATTTTAATTGTATTTAAACTAACTCAACTAACACTGTATCTTTTTTTGAAGTGTTTCTCAATCCCCTCTACACCCCAAACTGAGTTAATGACACCCCTTCCTGAGCTCAGAAAGCATTGCACTCCTATGCCCTACCACTCCTATCACAACTAAGGTTAAAGATTATATTTCATTCATTTCTAGATCTTCTGGATCTGGCATATGACAGAAGATCAACCAAAAATTTTTTTGAAATATGACTGAAGAAATCTTACCAACATAGGAGGTAGAGACTACTAGTTGCCTCTCAATATCCAATTAACACTTTGGTCCTTAGTATCAGACTCACTATTTTAAGTCAAACTCATGGCTGCCTAGAAAAATTATAATTTAAGATTTCCTTTACAAGTAAGTTCTGTCAAATGGAATCAACACAGAAGTAATGTAGGCAAATTCTAGGTCATGCCCTTAGTGGAAAAGGACACAGAATTTTATTTGAGAAAAAAATACATTTTAAATCAATCTCATTTCATTGTTTTTCATACATGATTACATTTTTATCTTAATTATATAAAAGCAAACTAAAGATAGTTATAATTAATATACTTAATGCTAACGTTTTGATCTACCAATATGTTTCTATAGAAATATGAAAATATTTTAATTGGGCTGGCCTATTGTTTTAAAATATTCCTTGTTATTATGACATTATTTTAAAATAAAAACAGCTAGGGGTGCCTGGGTGGCTCAGTTGTTAAGCATCTGCCTTCGGCTCAGGTCATGATCCCAGGGTCCTGGGATTGAGCCCCACATCGGGCTCCCTGCTCCGCGGGAAGCCTGCTTCTCCTTCTCCCACTCCCCCTGCTTGTGTTCTCTCTCTCGCTATGTCTCTCTCTGTCAAATAAATAAATAAAATCTAAAAAAAATAAAAACAGCTAAATGTTCAAGGCATAAAGTTCAAAAGTAAAATTTTTAGCTGTCTACCTATTGTAGAGAGTTATATCAATTACGAAAAGTTAAGCAATATCTAAGTGCAGAGAGAAAACACTCTACTTTTATCTCCTAGAAAAAGGGTGAACAGTCCAATTAGGACAGTAAGTGGTCATTAGTAGAGAAGCAATCAGAAAGACTAGAATCAGATACAGTTTAAAATGGACCACAAGAGACATGTTATCTAAAACAGTAAATTAAGGATTGGAGTCATAAATAAACAGAATTTTCACTGAAATTCAGGCACCGTAATCTATACAATCATATGTGACACTGGAATGTATGCAATCATAGACATATATTAAATTGTTAATATGAAATAAATCTAGGAGTTTATAATGTGTTCACTACTTACTGTTTGCAAATAAATAGCATAAATATTTTTATTGTTTGTATATTTCTGCAAGAGATACATATCAAAAGTTATCTGCTACCCATATAGAATGGTGCTAGCAAAGGAGAACTTTTGAAGGCCAAGAGGCAAGCCATCTTAGAAAAGTAACTGGATGATGTTGAAACAAATTATCTTCATCTCTAGCTTAGGAATAGAGGTGGATAAGCGAAGAATATACAGGAGGGTCAAATTTGGGTTCAAATTTGCCCATTGTCTGTTCAGTGTTTGTTAGTTGTCAAGAACATGAAGAGATGTACAGTGGTCCTTGTCGATCTTTGAGCTGTCAACTTGAAGGTAGAGTACTTCTGAGGGATACTTTTCAAGACTTGACTTCGCCACTAAGTGGCCGAAATGAAGGAATGTCAAAAGCCAGAGCAGTTGAGATATCAAAACACTACAAGTTCAGGATATTTCATCAGTTATGAAGAGTGATTTTGTAGTCACCGACAGGGCTATCAGGAGGACAGTGTAGTTAATGAATTTATCCAGG
Source organism: Mirounga leonina (assembly GCF_011800145.1). Lineage (NCBI taxonomy): Eukaryota > Metazoa > Chordata > Mammalia > Carnivora > Phocidae > Mirounga > Mirounga leonina. The sequence continues at coordinate 33,039,147 of NW_023270415.1, read as the reverse complement.
AAAGGAAAAATCTAAAATCCAGGGAGTAAAACTGATGAGGACATCAAGAATGTAATGCAAGAGAATCATTTGGTGATTTAAAGAACATGTATTGTTTCATTGAAATAATGAAGGTAGTATTCCAGAGTGAGCTGTAAGGTGTTCTCTCCCCATAATAGGGAATCTATAAAAGGTGCACCTGGTAACCTCCACTGAAAAGTTCCATAGAAATATGGACATGGGACATATAAAGGGTAATGTCACTCTTTTCCCACTAGCACAACAATCCTTAATGCTACAATGAGAAAAGTTATTAGAAATCTGGGCATAGATATACAGTTTAATCCAAGCTAAATAGAATTAAGAGTACCAGAGAAAGTTAACAGTGCAGGCAATAAAGAGCAAAAAGAGCCTTCCATGACATATTTAGGAACATTTTCTGATGCAGATACATTATCGGGGCACCTGGGTGGCTCAGTTGGCTGAGCGACTGCCTTCGGCTCAGGTCATGATCCCGGAGCCTGGGGTCGAGTCCCGCGTCAGGCTCCTGGCTCAGCAGGGAGTCTGCTTCTCCCTCTGACCCTCTTCCCTCTCATGCTCTTTCTCACTCTCTCTCTCAAATAAATAAATACAATCTTAAAAAAAGAGAGAGAAAAAGAAAATACATCATCATGGGTTATGCAGGAGGCAAATGTTAGTGACAGAATTATTAATCCGAAGCCTTCAGAATCAAGTAAGGAGGTAAAGTGGCTGTAACCAGTCTCCCCAAGTGAGAAATATCGCCGAAGTTTTACCTTGAGTGATCTGTGGGAGTACAAAGAAAGCAGGATCTAGAGAGGCATTAATAATTCTATAATAGTTAATACTAAATGATGTAAAAAAAAAAAACCTCATACCAGTACCAAAAATTAATGTTTTTATAAATAAAATGTTTGCTGAAAAAATAATGGGGACTTGAAAAATTCCAAAGGAATACAATCCATGTAATGAAATTCCATTGAATTTGTTCTCAATATATTAGAAATTTTAATATGTTTCGGGCACACTTCAAAAGAACTAGATGAAGTTGGTTCTCAATAAGGAAATTGAGTCATGGAATGGTTAAGAAAGATCACCAGTAAATGGCTCAAAGTACCACTGAAATTTCACCTTGTTTGAAGTACAAATGGAATAATGTTATCCACAATGGAAGGAAGGAAGGGAAGGGGGGTGGGAAGCAGCCAGAGGGGAGGGAGGGAGGGAAGATCAGTGGCATGGAAGAATATTAACTATATACGACATTAAGACACTTGATGGATTCGACAGTAAAACTGCCAAGATATTCAAATAGTCAAATAACCAGTCTACTTAGTTGAATAGCTCAAATCACCAGTCTAGTAATTTTCAAGCACTTAGTGATAGAGAGACCTCTTAACGCACTAATATACTTGTACAAAATATATTTAATCTTGTATGCAATATATTTATGAGCTTTTCCAAAAATGTGTGGCATGCTTTACTATCTTAAATGATAACGAAGGGTTATAATTCATGTAGTAAAACAACTTCTACTTACAAAATGTTTATGAGATAAAGTATCATATTCGCAATCCACACACTTCAAAACTCACTGCATCACAGTTCTATCATTTCACATGTGCTATTAACTATATTACATGATCCAACTATATAACACAAGAGACTCAAAAAGAAAATATTTAAAATGTTGATTATGTAACTGCTGTAGTGACATTCCAATCTCTTTTAACACATTGTAGTATTCCAACCCTGTGATTACCAGAATAATTGCTGCACTGAGTCATACTGTGGCACTCATCTGTTGCAAGATGGCATGTTGAAAATTTTAAGTGACAAAACACTTGATGGATGATGGAAATCAGAATACAGGAGAAACTCCCCTTCATAGTATGTCCCTGAAATTTAGTATGTGTGGTCATATAGGCAGTCCATAATTTTCCTCATTTGGTTTATTTGAAGACTTTTAATTTAGAACTACATTTCAAGTGCTTTTACCTACTAATGTGCTGGTTTACCAATTTAACACTGTGCATTGAATTGCAGAGAGGAAAACAGATTTTTTTTTTTTTTTAAGAGCTCAGCTCTAGGCCAAGAAATGGAGTAACTTTTTGTTTGTTAAGGTACATATGTTGAGATCAAAGGAAAGCATTATTGAAATTTCCAAGGGCAGCCTTTTTCAGAAACGTAGGTCATCTAAAACCATCTAACAAATTCTCTTAAATTTAAAGGAATAAAAAGATGGAAATGTTTTTTACAGCTAGCTTGATAGATGTAGGCCAAATTTATGATACAATACAGCTATATTATTTATGTGTTATATGAATAGTGTACTGCAGTCCTTTGTATAAAATATATTTAATTTTGTATGCAATATATTTATGATATATTTATGAGCTTTTCCTAAAACTTGAAGCATGTTTTACTATTTTAAATGATTATGAAGGATTATAATTCATGTAACATTTATTAAAACAACTTCTATTTATAAAATCCCTAGTTGGAGGAAACAAAGATGAATAAGTTATGGTCCTTGCTTTTAAGAATCACGCAATATACTGCAGTATATCACTGCTTCGAGGAATATTATGTCACAGTTTAGAAGGAAAAAGGCTTTCTGATTTTTTTTTTAAAGATTTTATTTGTTTGACAGAGAGAGCGAGAGAGGGAACACAAGCAGGGGGAGTGGGAGAGGGAGAAGCAGGCTTCCCGCCGAGCAGGGAGCCCGATGCGGGGCTCGATCCCAGGACCCTGGGATCATGACCTGAGCCGAAGGCAGACGCTTAACGACTGAGCCACCCAGGCGCCCCGAGGCTTTCTGATTTTAACCATCTCCTCTATCTAGCTTCTATTTCAAGCCTGGTCTCATTTCCCAAGAATAATTGATACTTGTAACTTCTATTTGTAGACACAGTCACCAACTCTACTGTAATAGCCTTTTCACTATGTTAAATAGTATGAAGTAAGGTCTGTGGGGTACTGATGAGCACATCCCTGACGTACTTCACTGACCTGCAGTGGAAAACAAGATATATAGCAAAGGGGAGGAAAAGCTGATTGCCAAGAAGGTTGACTGGAGTCTGGGAGGATAGAGTCTGATTAGGAAAAAAAAAAATGGGACTACACTACCAGGCACCAGGCACCATGTAAAACACTTACCGATGAACAGATCCATTCTAGATCAAGCCACCCAGCCCAACTTCACAAAAAGTAGCCTTAACCCCATATTTACAGAATGAACAAAGTCAAGTTTTGGTTGAAGTAGGGTCTCTGGCTTTGAATCTTGGCTCTGTCACTTACAAATTACTGACCTTCTTTGAGTCTCAGTCTCTTCATTTGCAAATGGTGTTGAAAGCCCAAATCAGAGTGTGTGAGGATTCAGTGAGATAATGTATGAAATGAGTTTGGCACAGAACTTGCACACGTACAGCAAAAGCTCAGTAAGAGGTAACTATTTTTATTTGTTTTTCTCTTTTTTTAGCCTTCTTCTTTCTTCTCTTTTCTCCTAGCATTTTTCTTCCTGCCAAAATTATTTCCAGGTTAATTTCTTCCTCTACCATTTTTTTTTCTTTCTACATTTTATTCCTGTCTTTTACCCACCCAAAATGTGACCTATGGTGGAGAATGTTTCATGTGAGCTTGAGAAGAATGTGTACTCTGCTGCTGTTGTATGGGGTGTTCTAAAACTGCTAATCAGATCAAGCTGATTGACAGTGCTACTCAAGTCAACTAATTCCTTACCGAATTTTTGTCTGTTCTGTCAGTTACTGAAAGAGGGGTGTTGGAGTTTGGGTGGCATGGGGGTAATGTATGGAGAAGAGGAAGAGTTCCATAATCTTATGATTAAGTCTCATTTTTTTTAGTGTTACCCCCCAACCCAAGTGAGACAAGAAGACTAAAGGGGCTATAGTGGGAGAAATCCTCTTCCCAGTTGGGATAAGGCTCTGGGAAGGACTAGTCTCCTGGAGAACAAGTCTTTGTGATGGCAAATGCTCTGGACATATTTTATAATGATTACTCTTCCCCTCTCCCTTCTAGAAGCATGAGAGGGTCTTCCTCAGTTCCTCAGGGGGCAAAACCCATGACACAATGGGAATCTCCTCTAAGACTGTAACCCTAAAGAGTTTTTCATAATCACATTAGTCTGTACCCTCTAGAAATTCATCAAAATTACCACTTCAGTGATCCTTAACCAGTTTATGGCTCCAGTGGCTTCTGCTCCAGGTAAGCAGATTTTGGATATGCCTCTTTAGGTTAGTCTGTCCTTTCTAGATTCAGCATGGCAGCTTGCCTTGAGATCTTATTTCTCTGATGTGTCCAAGAAAAGCCACTGACCTTCAGTTTGTTTGGCTTCTCTTATAAGGGCAGGAATGATGAGTTCCAAGATCATTACCTGTTGAAATTAAAATCATAAGTCCTACTTCTGCTTTTATTTTTTTTTAAAGATTATTTATTTATTTATTTGAGAGAGAGAGAGCAGAAGCAGGGAGAGAGGGAGAAACAGGCTCCCCACTGAGCAAGGAGCCTGATGCGGGGCTCGATCCCAGCACCCTGGGATCATGACCTGAGCCAAAGGTAGACGCTTAACTAACTGAGCCACCCAGGTGCCCCTACTTCTGCTTTTAAATCTCTACATTTCCTCTTTACTTTCCCTAAGACTGTCTTTCTTCCCCTCTTCTTTCTACCACTATAATCAGAAAAAGCTTTTCTCGGGGACCTGGGTGGCTCAGTTGGTTAAGCGACTGCCTTCGGCTCAGGTCATGATCCTGGAGTCCCGGGATCGAGTCCCGCATCGGGCTCCCTGCTCGGCAGGGAGTCTGCTTCTCCCTCTGACCCTCCTCCCTCTCATGCTCTCTGTCTCTCATTCTCTCTGTCTCAAATAAATAAATAAAATCTTAAAAAAAAAAAAAAAAGAAAAAGCTTTTCTCCACCAGGCAAGTAACAGTTTTCCTTAATAAATGACTTGTCATTAGGAAATTTAGATATTTTGAGACATCTCAAAAAATGAAAAGAAGTTGAAAAATGGACCCATTGGTAGTTCATCAAATCTAAGTAAGAATTACTTTCATGGAAAACTCCAGGGAACCAGTTTTTCTTTGACTCCTGGAAGTTCATAAGTTAGCTGATAATCAGAAGCACTACAGAAAGTGACAAAAGTATCCTAACAATTTTAGTTAGAACCATCAACTTAGATCCAGAATCTAAAATCATGTTTTAGTTTCTAACTCCAGTTCACTTGAGTCAGACAAAAAAATGGAGTATGCAAAAAGGCATTAGGAGAAGCCTTTATAGCTACACAAGGGAACAATGTCTTTGTGTTCTGATACATAGCAGATACTAAGTAACCATTTGCTCAATGAATGCATGACTCCATTTCATTTTAGCTCCAGAAGCAACTACAAATAAATATTAAGGTCTGTATATTTGGTATTTACATTTAATTGTTGTGCTGCCAACCCACAAGGCATATATGTTTATATACATTTATATATAACTCCAAAATACATTTATATATATATATATATATATAATTATATGAAGTGCAACTTTATCACAATGTAATAGATTGAGAGTAAGGTTTTTTTGTGTGTATAGGTGCATGCATGTGTGTGCATACATTTACAAGCACACATATATGCTTATATACCACATATATATGTAGATATATATGGTACACATATATATAAATATAGAGAAAGGGAGAGTGGAATGACAAACAAGACATAAGGAAAACATCAAGTTTAGAATGTTCATCATATACCTACCTATATTTCATAATAGTCTAGGTAACACAGATCAACAGTTGGTATTATTTGCCTCATGAAAAACCTAAGCAAAATACAGCAAATCTGATATCATTCTGATTTTGATAGATGTGTGTGCTTTTCTATAAAATCACTACTACTACAGAAATTTGGAATTTCAATTCCAAATTTTGGAATTAGAATGTGGAGAAGTATTTACCCAGCTCATGTTTTAAAATGAAAAATATTTTAATTAAAAACTATGTACACTGACACCATTTATGAATTTTAAGTACAATGCAAGGGTTTTACATATATATTTAAAAATAAGTTGTAGAACAAGAAAGAGAACAAAACTAGTTACATACTTGAATTCCATCTTCACAAATTACCTTAGAGAATTTGTACCTTTTGAAAAAAATTCTTTTATGACTAACACAGTTCAAAAGATACATTTTCCTTGGAAGTTTAACAGGAACACATTCTAATATATTTATGTGATGAAAGGAGGAGAAAAAAAAATGTGTTTCTTCACCTCAAATAGCTCCATCTTTCCTAAGCTTTTTCTATGCACCAATGACTCAAAAACTGTTAATAAGAGCTTTCCTTACATTTGGAAAATACTGAAGCTTCCTAAAAAACCTCTCTTCGAGCTATGATTAAGGGAATGTGAAGTTAAAAAGACAACCATCAAAGCACTTCTGAGCATGTCAGTTGGTATTTGCAACAACCTTAAGAAGACATTAAGGAAGCTCTCCCTGGCCTTGTTATCACAGACAATGAAAAGGAACAACCACTCCCTCTTCTCAGCAGGAGTGAAGGTTATGCATTTATTTGGTCAGCTATTCACAACATAAATGCAGTTTAGATTCTTTCTAATAGGTGTATTAAAACTACCTTCACACCAAGGGCAAAATCTGACTCTTTGTAAAAGTCAAACATTTCTTAGAAAAACTTTACCATCTATGTTCACTATGAAGACAGTACCATGACAAAATACTGAGAAATTCTTTCCAGATTAGTCTTATTTAGCACGAATAAATACAACAATTCTTCCATTTTGTATGTAAGTGGAACCAATCTATTTATTTTATAAATGTAGAATGGAGATGAGCCTTCTTCAAGATACCCACTCAGACATTATGTTCCAGCTCCTGATGCAACCGCATGATTGGCTGAGACTCAGCCACATGAAGAAGCAGATGTATACAGTTGACCCTTGATCAACACAAGTTTGAACTGCGTAGGACCACTTATACATAGACTTTTTAGATAAACACAGTATAGTATTGTAAATATATTTTCTCTTCCTTAAGATTTTCTTGGGGTGACTGGGTGGCTCAGTCAGTTAAGCCTCTGACTCAGGTCATGATCCCAGGGTCCTTGGATCAAGTCCGGCATCGGACTCCCTGCTCAGTGGGCAGTCTGCTGCTTCCTCTGCCCCTCATCCTGCTCATGCTCTCTCTCTCTCAAATAAATAAAATCTTCAAAAAAAAAAGATTTTAATAACATTTTCTTTAACTTGTTATAAAAAACAGTATATAATACATACAACATAAAAAATATGTGTTGTTTATGTTATGGGTAAGGCTTTAGGTCAACAGTAGGCTATTAACTACTAGTGGGGAGTCAAAAGTTAGACATGGGTTTTTGACTGCATGGCAGTCCCTAAGCCCCAAGTTGTTCAAGGGTCAACTGTATTTCAAATTCACTTAAGAGAAAGACTCTTGGTTGAATATCAATGCAAAGTGCATGCTAAGCACTTTAATTCACTTAACTGTGTTAACGGCCATTCCTAAACAAAAGTTTTATCCATATCAAAACCAACACATGTTGGCAGGCCATTCTATCCCCAAGAAAAAACCTAAAATAATGTAACAAAGAGAAAAAATGTTAATGAACCATCTTTCATTCATTTCAGTCAAAATATGTAAAATTTTATAGATAGCGAAGCTGATGCATTAGCTTCATAAAACCTCACTGTTACTTTGCCTATATTGTAAATATTACGATGGCAAAGATTACGTTTGTCCTATTCTCCACTCTATTCTCATCCCTCCCCATATTGCTCTTCAATTGCTGAGTATTTGTTGACCTTTCTATATGTGTGGCACTGTGCTAAGCAGCATGGTTTTACTCAGCAAATAAAACACTTGATCTTCCTCACCAAATGGCCAGTAATGTGGTAAAAGGAAAATTAAGGAAGTGTGCAAAAAAAAGAACATATAAGTGTTACAATTGCTATGAAAATAAAACTAAAAAACCTACCACATGATAGAAGTCTGCCACAGTTATGAAGTCAATGAAGATTTTAGGAGGATGTGATGAGTGATGTGAGTTGAAAGATAAACAGGAAAGGAGGGGCAGATAGAGAAAAGAGCATGTGCAAATGGCCAGTGGCATAGTAATGTGAAGGGCAGTGAAAGAAAACTATTATGCCTGGACAACAGAGAGTGAAGAACAGGCTGATATGTTATAGATGTAGGTGGAGGATTAGGCTGGTTACATTTAGCTCATATTCAGGATGTAAGTCCTCATCCTAAAAACAACAGAAAAGATCTCTGTGCTGTTCCACAGGGCCACATTCTTGGTTTAATGTTCTGCTATTGTCATATTAAACTTTTAATAATTTTGGGGGAAAAGCTTTGCACCTTCATTTTGCACTAGGCCTCAGAAAGGACAGAGCCAATCCTATTGTAGGAAGTTAATGCTGAATTCAGGTAGACATGTTTTATGGCTATCTTAGTTGTCTACAAAGAAATAATGGTAACAGGCTAAATTGAAGCTGGAGGGAAAGGGTATTCAGGAGGAAAAATTGTAAGGATTGGTAACACATGTAAATATTTAAAAATTTAAGTAATGACTGAAATAATAAAGAACAGAGGAAAGGAAAAGAAGGAAGAAGAGGAGGGAAAGAAGAAAAGGAAAGCATAAAATAGTCCACTTTCATGAAACCTAAGATTGCGCTTTTCCAACCATGGCAAATTACATTTCACTTGCCGAGTGAGACAAAAAGCACGGCTCTGATCATAACACTTTCTTCCTAAAAATTTTTCAATAATACAGCAGACATTGATAGTTGCCTAAAAAAAAATCAGTCCCCTTTACCTTATCCTCCTTGCTAGCAGAAGCCTGATTTTATTCTGTAGAAACCCTTCTTTACAGGACCACGTGCTTCGGTAAGCCAATCAGGGCAAACCCATTCCCTTTGTTGGTTATCAGTTTAGAAACCGCGTGGGCACAGCTCTAACCAATATGCTAGGAGGAGAAATCTGCCTGAGAGCTTCCCTCACTGCAAAAGAAACACCTCTAATATCTCCTCCTCTCGTCTTCCACTTGATCCTGGCACATGACCCCAGAATCAAGGTAGCCGTCTTGACATCATGAGGAAAGAGACAAGCTCAGGAAAGCAGGGAAGCGAGATGGTAAAAACTCACATTCAGCTGCTGAATTACAGAGCCTCCGAGCACCTACTTTGGAAATTCTAATGTGCAATCATAAAATTCCTTTTGTTTAATCCTACTAGATTTAATATCCTTGAGGTCAGAGGCTGTTTTATTCATCTTTACTTTGCCCCTAGCAACTAGCACAGTGTTTTCAATCTCCTAGCTGTGGTTACATTATGAGAGATGAGTTAATTTAGGAGCTAAGGATTATGTGTAGCTAAAATATCACAAAATAATATTTGGTACTGATTTACATGTGCTTCATCCCTGCTGTTCTCACTCTCTTCCATTTAACATGGGATCATTATGTTGAATAAGAAGTGGGTATTTTTGCTTCTATGAATCATAAAATCTAGCTCTGGAGTACTTTTGAGAATACCTAACCTAATTAAATGAAGTGTTATTAAATTTTAATTAACGTGTGCTACTCAAACTTAATCAGATCCATAACTAAAATCATGCTTAGCAAATGATCACACACAAATGAAGCTCTCTAATAACTTCAAATTAAGTTTTATTTTAAAAGGATTTAGTATATTATCTTTTTCTACTGAAATAGCCCCCTATCTGTGCTTACCTGGTCAGAATAGAGATTGAGAAAGATTCTAGATGAAAGAAGGATAGTTTTTTAAATTTCAAGTTCTTGAGAAATTCTGAGTTTAAATCATCAAATTTCTGGATACAGAATGAGAATAAACATTTGAGCATACTGAAATAAAATGTAAATAGATACACCAGAAAACAACTACAGTTAAGTTTAACAATGTTTAAGCAAACAAGAGAAAGGATATAGGACAAAACAATAAATCACTAAGATTTTGCCTTTATTCTAACCATACTTGCCAGAATGCATGCGTAATGAGTAAAAAACACCTTTCCTACTTTTCTACCTAGTTTTCTATATCAACTGGTAAAACATGTAAACACAAGTATTCATAATACCTTGACAAAACTCAAAGAATTAAAATAATTTATCTTTCTCACTTTTGAGCATGATATGAAACACTTTTTGAGAGAAGTCTAATGAATGATTTAGAGTACATGTGACATGGTTAAAGAAGAGAATGCCAAAAGTACTTTTCCATGTCTTTCTTAACCTGAATTTCTATAAACTGTAAATGTAAATTGCAAACCAAGCATTTAAGCAGATTTAGGACAGAGATGCCTGAGAGTAAACTGATTAGCAAGAGAAGTAGTAATAATTTCTGGCAAATCAGAGTAAAGTTGTCTTTGGTAAAGTCATGATAGGAACATGAGTTTAAGATTTTGTTTATTTATTTGAGAGAGAGAGAGCAAGAGAGCACAAGCAGGGAGAACAGTACAGGGAGAAGGAGAAGCAGGTTTCCCACTGAGCAAGGAGCCCCACGTGGGGTATGATCCCAGGACCCTGGGATCATGACCTTAGCTGAAGGCAGACGCTTAACCAACTGAGCCACACAGGCACCCCAAAGAAACATGAGTTTAAACAGCTTTCTAAATGTATGATCAGGGTCTAAGTTAACAAAGAATGGAGGAGACAGGTTTTATAATCAGTTAATCACAGGCATGTGCAATTTCCCAAATTGAAAATAATAATAATTTTACAAAATACTAAAATTCTTTGTATTTTAGTCAAGTAATTGGACAAAACAGTATCAGTTGTGTTAAAAGCTAGATCTTACTCCAGCTTTTAATGAATTATTATTATCAAGGCAACCTATTGTTTTTATTAAATTTTAAAATTTGGGGAGATGGTCTATATAATTTTAATATTTGTGTCCTTGACCCCCCAAAAATTTGCCAGACAGTGGGATAGCAGAATGAAGGCAATTTCCCACTCAATTAAATATTCAGAATTGGCTATCAACCATGCAGCTAGTGGACTATTCTATGTTCTTGGGTTACATTCCACAGAAAGGCTATAAGAATTCTCATTTTACTTTAATACACATAGTCTGTTTAAGTAGGCTTAAATTAACAAGAAATTGGGCAGCTAATTCAGCCAATTTTTAATTTTTTTTAATTCAGCCAGTTTTGACCAATATGTAATTCCTCTGAAATTAATAATCTTCATTATTTTGCTTAAGGTAAGACAATGACACGGTTCAAAATTCAGGAGGTACAAAAAAGGCACTCATTGAAAAGTCTCCTAACATAAGATTCTTCCTCAGACCTGCAACCAATCTTCTTCCCATGAGTTGCAAATTGTATCAGTGTCTTCTATATACATTTCAGTATACATTTTTGCATATTCAACAAATATGTTTAATATTGCTTTACACAGATGATATAAAACTAGGTAAACACACTGTTGACATATCACTTAATATAATCCCACATCAGTACATAAAGACTTCCTTAGTTCTTTTTAAAGGTGCCTATTATTCCACAGTGTGGACAAATACATTATTTAACCACTGTTCTCTTGTATATATAAGAACACACATAGACAAAAATTCTTAGATGGACTGTTTGGATAGAATGTAGTTTATTTTCTTTCTGAAGGACATTTAGTTTGTTTACAATGTTTTGGTATCACAAATAATATTAAATGAGTAAGTTTTAATCTATATCCTTTTATACATATGGGAATGTATCTGCAGGAAAATTCTTAGATGTGCAAGGTAATTTTAATAATGACTGCCAAACTGCCTTCCAGTTAGACATGAGTGCATCTGTCTTTCTAAAGTCACACACCAGAGAATGGTTTTTAAAACCATTTGATATGTCTAAGAGTTATTTTTTGTGAACTGTTTGCTCATATATTTAGCCTATTTTTCTATTAAGTTTTTAATCTTTTTCTTACCAATTTACATGTATCTTAGGAAAATGTATACCCCAGTCTGTAATTTTTGTCATCACATTTTCTTATGGTGACATGTCTTTTAAAAACAAGTTTAAAAATGCTTTTACATATTTTTAATTGGATTAAAGTTGTGTAGCATCCTTACAAAAGCCTTGTAACATTTACATGTTATATATACATATGTATGTATATATAAGCATTTTTCTTCTAATATTTCTTTGGCTTCTTATCTTTTAATTATGTGATTTTTTGCTCAATTTAGAATTTCGAGGGTTTAACGTATTACATATGGTTCCAAATTTATTTTTTTCCAGGTAGACACAAGATTGTCCCAACTTCATTCATTGTACAATCCACCAGATTTGAATGTCACTTTTATTTTATACTAATTTCTTGTATGTATTTGCTCTATTTCTTTGTTTTATTTTTGCTGTTATTCCAGCAATGTCGCTACATGTATACACAGGACCACATTTCTCAGATGTTTGAAACTTTATAATGAATCTCAATATCTAGTAAGGCTAGTTTCCCCTCACTACTCTTTACTTTCAGATTTTTTCTTTTAGTTCTTCATTTTGTTATTATTTAAAAATAATAAAATTTAGAAAATAATGTCATCACTTACTAAAACAATCCCCATGGTACTTTATTGGGCTCATGAGAATTTCAGGAATTTACAGATAATTAATCCCCTTTTGTAAATTCAATCTTCTAAGTACATAGAATAACTTAAATACAGGTCTTGCACATTTCTCGAGGTTTATGTATAGTATTTTGGTTTCACTAGTAGAGTAAAAAGGTGTCTTTTCTACCATTCTATTTAAATAATCTTGCTTATGCATAGAAAATTTTATTTTACTTGCTAACTTCTTTTGTTTATAATAGCTTTTTTGTTTATTGATGCATTTTTCAGTTAACTGATCATTATTTGCAAAGATAATGATTGTATATCTAGGAAGCATGATTATATATAGATAAAAAGAGTAATATATATCAATATATGTAAATATGTGAGTAAATAATATACGTATGTGTTGACATTTTTATGTTTGTGTATGATTATTTCTCTCTTATAATTTATTTATTTATTCATTTGGGTCATAGTTCACTCTTCCATTTTTCTTAATTGGGTGAGCCCATTTTTTTTTTTTCTTTCAAAAAACCTAGCTCTGAGATTTCTCTTCCTAGGAAGTTTTATTGTTTTTCTTTTAGGTTTGTTTTTGTTTGTTTGTTTGTTTGTTTGTTTGTTTAGAGTAGAAGAGAGAGAGAGAGAGTGGTGGAGAGGGGTAGAGGGAGAGGGAGAAAGAGAATCTTAAGCAGGCTCCATGCCCAGTGCAGAGCCAGACGAAGGGTTCAATCTCACAACCCTGAGATCACAACCCAAGCCGAAATCAAGAGTTGGATGCTTAACCGACTGAGCCACCCAGGTGCCCCTTTTAGTTTTTCTCAATTCATTATTTTCCAATTTTGCCTTTACTAATGCTTCTTGCTTTTCTTTCGCCCATTTTTTCATAAGGTAGATGCTTAATTTAAGATTTTTTTTTTTTTTTTTGCTAATATATATGTTGAAGTCTGTGAATAGGTCTCTGAGCTTTGCTGCCCCTATTCCAACAGTTTATATATTAAGCATTTGGATTTTGTTAATTTTCTAGTCCTACAATGTTTTATGTAGGATTACTTTTTGAAATAGGTTTTTACCAACTATTTTTTGTTTTTTAATATCAAAGTGGTCAGACTCTTACTTTTTAATGTTGTTATGAATTTGTTTCATTGTGTTATTAGAGAATGCCTTCTGCACTACTTCCACTTTGATTAACTGAGGCCGTCTTTACAATCTAAGACATTATCAATGCCTATTAATTTTCCATTGATACTAAAGAGAAAGTATATTTGATCTTTTTAGGTTACAGCAGTATAGAAATATTAACTTAATACTATTTAATTGTATTAGATATTATTTATTTTTATTTATCATTGACTGAGGCAGGTAAGTTAAAGTTTTCTACTAATAATGTGACCCTGTTCTATTTAATTCTATCTTTTATGGGTTTTGCTTTCATCGATGTCTATGCTATATTGTTTGTAGACAAAATAATTGTAATTGCCTTACCTTCATTGTGTCACATATATTTTAACATTATAATTGTAAGGTAATTTGTGGTTATTGGCCTTAATTCAACATTCTGTGATATGAGAGTCACAACTCTTCATATCTGTTTATTGGCATTTGTTTTGAATATCACTGCCAATGCTTTTTTACTATCATGCTTATACTATCAATCTTAAGAATCATCTTATAGAAATATCTGTTGTTGAAAGGAAAAAATTGAGCTTTGATTTGTGATCAAATATAGCATTCTTTATCTTTTAATATTTATACTAACCTCATTTTTATGTATCTATATCACAAATGTTTGTCTTGGTTCTGACAGTTCATTTTAATCTGCCGATTTTTGGTCACATTTTTTCACATTTTAATGTCTCCAAAATTTGGATGCATTATTGAAATCCATGGGGTAATTCCATCATCAGCCTCTATACAGTTGCTCTTGGCTAGTGGCATTTGTTACAGTTTTACTGCATGTATAAACCATCTGAAAAGTACATTGACTTCTCTGTTATTTTGGGTAGCATGATGAGACACCTGCAGTAAATAAACCATTTGAGGACCATTTGACCACAGTCTGAAAACTTCTGTTGACCATGTTAGGGAGAGACCTAGAAAGTGCCAGCATCTCACAAATCAATGACATCTAAATACCTGGGAGGGAAGGAAGACAGTTCTAGATTTTTAAAAGACTTGAGACATAATAATAACAAGTCTCTTATCTTCCCATACATCCAAGGAGCTCTTCCTTCTCTATGTTTGGTACTTGCTCATAGATGCATAAGGTTTTTCAATTTTTGGCAAGATGGTCAAATTTTTTATCTGCTATGTGACCATATTTATTTTTTTAAGTCTTTCTTTTTCTTCCTTTTATGTTCATGTCCTTGGGTGTTTGTTTTTTTTTTAACAGAATCTTTGTATAAACATTTTGTTGGTTCCTTTCTGATTACTCATCCTTGCAGTTTCTGAGTTTTCCTTGCTGATCTATTTATATGTGGTTTGTGTTTAGGAGGGATCAGTTATGGTCCAGGATTCATGGGATTTTTTTTCTGACCCAGAATTTTGGGTTGAGGATCAATTAACATTTACTTCTTAAAAGTTAATAGACATAGGCAAATAATTTTTTTTTTTCACAACTCAAGGACTTCCTTAATTCCCCTGCTATGGAAACAGACTTCTTCCTAGAAATATGGCTTGGGTGTATATTCTTTATTTATTCCAGCCCTCTGTGGGAAACAAACTCTATTCTGGGAAGTTACTAACTCAAGCCAATGCACCCCATTCATTCTGACCTATTCAAATAAAGGATCTTGTTTTGTGTCTCAAAATGCGTCTTGCATCTTTGAAAAGTGAACTCGATTGGCCTTCAGAGATGTCCATTTGTGGGAGTCCTCACTTCTCTTTCTTCCTCATTCACCTCCTTAATCTCTACTTATATGGCAGCCCTGCTAACTTACTGTCATCAAAAATATATTAGAAGTTTTTTTTTCTAATCTCCTTCTGGCCTTGAGTAATTTTCACAATGAAAGAAAGGAAAGATTGTTCTGAATGTCATTTTTAAATTAATACTACTTTAACCAAAGACTTTAACTTAAAAACAGATACAGTTGTACATTTTTAAAAAAAAATATTTATTTATTTGAAAGAGAGAGCACGCATGAATAGAGGGAGGGGCAGAGGGAGAGCATCTCAAGCAGTCCACAGTGAATGTGGAGTCTGACGTGGGCTCGATCTCATGACCTAAGATCACAACCTGAACTGAAATTAAGAGTCGGACTCTTAACAGACTGAGTCACTCAGGTACCCCTAAAAACATATATGGTTGTACATTTTTAAAATCTGTCTATAAAGACTAAAAACATATAAACTAGAATTACAAGGGGAAGGAAAACTTTGTACTCTCTCTTTAATTGTCTGTTTGATCCAGATTAACTCTCAAGAGGGCTCTGACTCTTCCTCAGTGAAGACTCTTTGTTTGCAATTTTTTTTGAGGTTTTAAAGTAAAGGTGCCTGTCCATGTGGGTTTGAGATTGATTTATTACATTACAGACCCAGGTGAAGTGTACCTATAAGTAGCTGAATCAAAAGAAAAGGATGAAAGGCAAGTCTGGTCTCTGTACAAAGGCAGAGAGGAATTTCTGAAAGGGGTTTCTATGTTCTTCCTAACTCATAGAAAGATTCCTGTTCCTCCCTCTGTAAAGAATGTAAAAAAACATCATGGCAGTGTGTCCCGCAATCATTTGTAGCCTCAAGATTCAGTCGCTACTTCTAAGGCAGTTAGGTATATCAGCCTTGCTCACAGAGTTATTGTAATAGAACTTGTCACTCTTCCTACATCCACTCAGGATAGAATTAGAAGGCTTTCAAATGGTCTAACTCTTTCCATGCCCTGTGATATAGAGAGTAAGATTAGAAAAAGTTCACCTAGGGCAATTTATGGTGTCTCACCCCAGTTTTCTTGAAACTCATCTTAGCACCAGGATACAGAACTCTAGTAATTCAACTTGCTCCCTTCAGGATAAGAATTTTACTTTTGTAGAATACGTCTCTTCGAGTTATGGGAAGGTTTTGTCTTTCATCTTTGTCCAAGCTCACATCCTTTGGGCTGAGTGACCATTTCCAATGCTCTTCACTGTCAAGCGGTGGTAGTTTCTCCAGAGTTGTCCTGAACTGAGGCAAAAGGGTCAGACCTTTACATCCCTGGATCAGCTTGTCAATGGCTATAGGCTATCCCTTGAAAGGAGGTTTAACCTTGGCCCAAACAGCTTCCTAAAGTTGAGCAAAGTACTGCTGGTACTCTAGGCAACTATGGATGGGACCACTGGCCCTGAAGAAGGGTCAAAGTAGAGTGCCATTATATCCACTGCAACACCAAAACCTGACCTACACCTCTTACAAGATGGTCTGAAAACATTTAGCCAGGTAAACAGGGTTCGAGAATCAATCTAGCTAGCAGACTCACCCAAAATCTAGCTTTAGAGAGAATATTTTTCTTTTTATCATTTATAAGTGTCCCCAAAAACTCATCCAGCCAAAATATTTGCTTAAGAAATCCGATTTGGGCATAGTCATAGATATCTAAGATTTGTTTTGAACACCGTTGGAATAATTTTTGCTGTTCAAAAAGGTTACTGGTTTCTGAAAATCTCTTTGCCTTAAGACGCTAAAGCTACATGCTCTCTTTCTCTTTTCTTCCCCTACGGATTGTAGAATGCCTTCTTTCATTTCATATCAGTATTTTACTCTACCTTCAGTTTCCCAACCCAAATCATGCCACTGATGTTGAACTATTCAATAAAGGAGACTATAACACTTCATGGGATGAATGGTCACTATTATATTCAATTACCAGTCAGTGCTGTTTCCTTACCTTTAATGGAGTAAGAATGAAAATGGGTTTAGAAAGTAGAATGTAGGCATTTTAATAAACTACATGACAAATGACACATTATGCGTCTAATGTATGCTCCTAAATTACCTGTAAATAACAGAAAATAAATAGATATAATTCAAGGAAGTTGGAATACATGTAATTTTTTATTTGCTTGTTTTTCATGCAATTCCTATTACCTTTCCTCAAAAATTTCACACAATTAATCCAAAGAGTTTTTTCTAATTGCCCCATATATATTCCCCTAAATTAAAGCTCATGCATATTTTCTAAATAACTACATATGTTTCACCTCCCTCAATTCCTGAACACAGTGTTTCTTATTTTATGTAAATGAGCATCTGTTGCTGAATAAATATCAGCTGAATGACTAGATGAATTATGAAAAGAAGGATTCTATGAGAGCTAGAGGTATGAGTCTTTTATTATTCCATGTTAAGAATTTTTAAATGAAAACAATTTACCCTGAAACAAAAAGCTCTCTGATTCAATCTTCACACGAGCAAATATTATATGCTTAATAAATATTGGTTATATGCTTGGATGAAGGAATGAATGAATGAATGAGTGACATTTTTTTAAATCAAAAGTTCATATATCTCCAAGGTTTTAAGCTTAAAACAGAAAACCTAAAGCTGCCTTCTAGTTTTATCATCTCAATTGCTCACTCTGTTAGGTTCAAGTACTTTCTATAAACTAGCTCTGTAACTTTTGTTTCCCAAAAGTCATATGAAAAATAGTTTAAATTAAAAAATAATGTAACTTGACAGTAAAGTCTTTGTCACTAGTACATAAAAATTTCAAGATCAGAAACTGTTCATTGAGTTTACCATAAGTCAAGTCAGCATCTAAAATTCTCTAGAATAAATGACCTTATCACAATGTACATAGTGCAAACGTCAGTATAATCACACATCATCAACATTCTGCTTTCATTATCCCACAATCCCATCTATTGATTTATTACGATAAACTTTAATATTAAGAAAAATAAGGCAGCAAAGTGTCTAATAAGATGTATAGCTATGTTGAAGAAGCAAAATAATCCTATGACTTTACTTTAAAAATTTGTATGACTGTAGAGAGAAGTAGAAAATTGGAAGTCACTCTCTTTTTTTAAAAAATAGCATAAAATATTTGTGGGAATTCATTTCACATAGAACAGAGAAGAATAAGATTTAAAAGTGCTAGTGGTTTTCAACTGATTTAAAAGAGAGAGAGAAATCATTTTCCAAAAAAAAAAAAAAAAGTAACTCAAGTTAAAAAATGGCTAGGTAAAGCTCTTCACTAATATCCCATTATATTATATTAGTAAATAGTTGAACAGAACTACAAAATTGATTTGGATTAAAAAATACAGCTTTAAAACACGAAAAAGTCATGATGACTTTTATATTTTTTGCTATATTTCCAATAAAAAGTGGAAGTGTCAGAATTGATATGTGTTTAATACATATAGGCCATAGAAATGTGCTTACTTCAGCTAATCTAAGATTCAGATGGAAATTGAAATATCCTTATAACCACAGATGTGTACATGTGAGATTTCTTCATCCAGTGGACCAAAAAGAAAATGCTGTTATTCTGAAAAGTAAAATAGAAATATTAAATTGTAACTACTTTACTCATGATTGAGGATTACATCTTCAGGAGCTCTGCCATGGCTAAACTTTAGTTTCAAGTCACACATTTCTGTGTTAAATTTCTTAGCATGGTTTAATGAAAGACTCCTAAATACCGACATCTCTCCCTGATTAGCTATCTTGGAAAACTAATTAAGTAGTCAATAAACAGAAAGAGTATAAGTCAATAGAACCTCTGATAAGCATGCGTGAGCTTCAAACTACAACAACACAATTGTCAGCAATTACAGGGGAAGCTATATCTTAAAGTTCATTAAAACACACTTGTAAAGCTATTAAATGTTATCTGGAAATGTTTTTTGCTCTATTTATAATGCAGTTCTTCATTACTAACTTTTAACTCACACAGTTTATTTTTAAGCAAGGTAAGAATAGACAACACATTTTACCCAATGAATAATGTACTTTGAATAACAACTATATACTGTATCTATAATTTATTCATTTGCTGAGGGGATACTTATTTATTTTGTTTCTAATATGTGCCAAGTCCTGTACTCTTACAAAGATAGAAACATCAGTATGTCAGGATCAACCACTGGTCAGATTGTAGTTTAATGAAGAGACAGACACATATAGAGAATAACTGAATTACTAAAAGTGAAAATGTACCCTGAATATTCCTTAACATTAACAGAATGTTGGTAACAATAAAATTATATTAGTATTAATATTCAATTTCTCTGGTTCATTAATTGCCACTTATATAACCACAGGACTTAAGATTCTCCATCTCAAAGTCTTCCAAATGGTGTCCCAACAAGTTCTTGACCAGTCATTTCTTATTACTCTGCTCCAGCATCCTAATGAATGTTCATTGCTTTGAGGCATTTGGAAGACTCCCTTCAGCCGTGTCTCTCTTCTCTTGCCAATGCTCGTTTTTAGAACCCAGCATCCCCTCCCTCAAGTGCTGTCTTCTGTTTTCCAAAAGCTGTTCACCTTAAGCAGCCAACCATGCTGATTTCACTTTTCATTGTGCCAGAGCCAGATTTTATTTTGTATAGGAAAAGTGAGAACACTGCTAACCCACACTCTGGCCACACATGGTCACCTGTGTACCAAAGCACTGATAACTGTGTTATCTAGTTCCTCATGGAAAAACACATTCTACTTTTATTTACTGCCTTCCTTTTTTTCCCCCCATAAGGCTGTGATGTGGTCATTAGAGCAGAGTCAAGAAACAGATTTCATGTCTCTCCATCATCCCTGACACTCTCTGTAAGAATCTAAGCAGAAAAATATCAATTTTCCAGAATTCCCAAACCCACTCCATTCACATACAATTAAGTTCATACATATCAAATGCCTCGGGGACCCACCAGACCCTACAGTCATTGTGCTGTACAAAGCTGCTGAGCTTCCTGCCTCGGTGCACAGCAGGTCCATATACTCCGTTGTCTAGGCATAAATAGGTCACATTAAAGATTTCTTCTCCTTTCTCTCCTATGTCCCCCATTTGATTCATAATTAAACCCCCTCCAGGCCCCACTGCCCCTCCCCAACACCATTCTGTTTTCTAAAATGCTACACAGATATCTTTATAAAAATGCAAAGCTGCTTATCTCATTTTTCTGCCTACATATAACCCTTAAATGGCTTTCCATTGACGTTACAGGATAGCCTGGGCTCCAGATTCCGTTAAAGAAACTCTCAGATATATTTTATGATATGGCAAGTGCAATGGATAAAATATTGGACCCTGATTCAGACTTAGAAAGGAGTATGACAATTTGCAAAGGCAGAGAAAAGATGTGCACTCAGTAATATAAGCTATATGATGATAAGAGGAAGGCAAGTACTATTCAAACTATAATTAAGTTATTTAAAAGAAAGAGACACTTTAAATCTCAACATTTCTAATATTTTAAATTACAGTGTACTAAATAAATAATAGTTTTCCATTTTTATTTCCTTATACATTTGCAATTTAGAATAAGAGAGTTTTTGATGTTTTGACAAAAATTTAAAGGTTCCAGAGGGAAAATTTCCCCCGTTGGATTATTAAGATCACTTTGCACAATTTCGGCTGGCACAGTCATTTCTATGGTCTCACGTACCGCACAAAGTAAGAAATACCAGTACTCGCTTAATTCTAATCTTACAAACATTAATCCACAGTATTCTAATATCTTCCACTTTCTCACATGTAGAACCGTTCACTTATTTAGACTCTAGATATTCACTTATTTAGAACTGTTCACTCTTCTCATCACATGTATATCTACTCCAGAAAGGCAACAATGCCAACATTTCTAGATTCTTTAGGCAACAGGTCAAAGTGCAATAATCAGCTGGTTATCATTACATATGCATTTGGTTGTGCAATAGTGTGTGGGTGTCCCTGCCAGATCCTCATTACCCAACTGGTTTTTTTTTTTGTTTTTTTTTTTTTTTCTTAAGCAAGAGAAACTACTGATTATTTTAGATTTGGGAAGAACCAGGTAAACTTGGGGCAGATTTAATTTTTCTTATGTGTTTCTTGAGTGGTGTACCTCTCAGTCAAACAAAGGCAGGAGAAGATGTCTCCTTTTCTAGGAAATGGAGAAAACAGGACTTTTTATGACTCAGAAAGCCACTTCTTTGCATACAGAGCTCTGGAAACTGGATGGAATAATTAACATAAGGAGCCTGGGACCTTTACAAGGGAAGGCAAAGAGGAATATGGTGAACAGGATAAAATGTCACAGCCCCAGGAAAGATATATCCTGGGATATATGTGTGGGATTAAAAGCACTGTTCACTAAGATAATATTCTGATTCCTTGGGAACCTTTTGGCTTTGAAATATCTGATCTGAGTTTATCATTATGGAAATTTCCATGCTTTGAATAATTACTACTTCTGTAACAAACTTCATTCAGCCAGTAGTAGGTGCTAAATTATGATTTTGAGGATAACAAACCTTCAAATTACTTCAAATTGCTTGAAAGACACATACAGTAAAAAAAAAAGTGCATGCTCATCATGCAAACAAAACTTGATGAAAAATCTACTTCATAGGGGCACCTGGGTGGCTCAGTCATTGAGTGTCTGCCTTCGGCTCAGGTCATGATCCCAGAGTCCTGGGATGGAGCCCCGCATTGGGCTCCCTGCTCGGCAGGAAGCCTGCTTCTCCCTCTCCCACTCCCCCTGCTTGTGTTCCCTCTCTCGCTGTGTCTCTCTCTGTGTCAAATAAATAAATAAAATCTATAAAAAAAAAAAGAAAAGAAAAAAATCTACTTCATAGACATTCTAGAGCCACCTACTCTTTTTCCCTCCCTGAGGACAAAACCACATTGTGACTACTCACTAGAGGTAGCCCTGTTCCCCACCTCAGTAGCTTCTCTCCATCAGCTCTGAATTCTCCTGGCACCAGCTGGAGAAGAAAGCATAGTTCATGCTACCGCACCTCAGACATGCAAATTTCATTGACTGATTTTGTCCCAGAGAAAGTGTCCCTTCTATCATCAACAGAACCAAACAAGGTCAAATTCCAAATGAAACAAGAATTCTTAGACCCATATGGGAGACTTTTAATCGACAGTATTTGCAGAGAATGCTACTCTGCAATTGACCGTAGTACACATATCTGACAAATGGCTTTGGGTAAACACGACTATGAATTTTACATGGCTATTTCATATATTATGCAAACTTTAAAACAGGACAATGGCATCTAAAAGGAGCAAAGACAATACAGTCCAACTAAAAAGAGAGAACAACAGCTCTTGGTTTACTCCTATACTCAGCTTGCACACTGAGAACCAAACCACACTTTGTTGTCTTTATTAAAAATTCTCAACAAATTCTGATTTTAACTGGCCCCCATGTCAAGATACTGCCAAAATTTGGTGAGGCACCATTCTCCCTTAGCCAGATAGGCAATCAATTCAGCTTTGTCTTATCAGCCAGTTCTGCTGGAAATGTTTGGGGATTCAGAGACCATGTATGACAACAGAACTCTGACCCCCAACTCTTTAGCAACCAGCTCAAAAGGGTCAAGACTTGGTCAATGACTGCCAACCTTCCTGCTTTTTGACCCTACTTTCAACTTAGGACCGATTAAAGAAAGTCAAATATGCTCTCGAATCAATCACAAAAGATGCCCCCCCATTCTAGATAGCCCACCTCCAGCTTCTCATACCAACAGATTCCAGAGTAAAATTGACACCTTCCTGGATTTTTTATTACTCCTGTCTGCCTTTGAGTCACTGCCAAACACAAGAGATGGTGGCTGACTCCATTGTTAGACCAAGCTTTGACAAAACAGCCTCTTTTTGTTCTCATTTTGGTGGTCCTCCTTGCTTCCCACAGGAGTCAGCTTTTGACAAAAGGATTTGAAAAATACAGGAGAAGCTTTTAGGAGAATTGGTAGCCTATTCTTCTGAACTACTAATTTTTCAGTCAAGTTTTTAATAGAGATCAGTGCTTTCTCTGCCCATCCAAGAGTTTAAAAGTCAGCTGAGCTCTAGATACTATTGATCTCTTCATATGAAACTGAAGAGATCAGCTGAGCTCTGGATACTACCGATCTCTTCATATGAAACTGAAGGTATCAGCTGAGCTCTGGATACTATTGGTCTCTTCATATGGAAACTGAAGATACCCATAAGCAAGCATTCTTGAACAACATAATCTAGTTCACATGTAAAATTCACTGTCAAATCCTGCCACTTTTAGAAAAGTAACTGTCTTGGGTGCCTGGGTGGCTCAGCTGGTTAAGTGACTGCCTTCAGCTCAGGTCGTGATCCTGGAGTCCCTAGATCGAGTCCTGCATTGGGCTCCCCACTCAGCAGGGCGTCTGCTTCTCCCTCTGACCCTCCCCCCTCTCGTGTGCTCTCTCTCTCTCAAATAAATAAAATCTTAAAAAAAAAAGAAAAGAAAAGTAACTGTCTTCTACATCTCTCATTTTTCATTCTTTAGTTCAATACCTGGTTATTTAATCACAATTCACTTTTATCTCCTTCGGTACCACTTATAGTAATGCTATATAGTCAATTTATTATCTTTAAACCCTCCTTAAATGCCAGTGACATTTCCTAAGTATCTAATTTTTTAAAGTTACCAAAATAAATTAAAAAGTAGAATATAAAGGACTATATATATATATATATTTTTTTTTCTTCTAGAAAATGGAGAGGGAAAAAATACTCTGCCACTTTTTATGCAAGGAGAGAGAACATAAAATGTGCTTTCTAAGAGAGGCACATAATTTTTCTCCAGGGTGGGTGACTACTCAAAAAATAACATTATTGGCTGTTTTAAGTAAAAAATATGTATCAGAGCTTTCTGCAACAAGAAAAATAGAGAAGTGCTATGTATTATTCATACATAATAAAATGTGAAGAAACAAAGAAGCGCAAGAGGGGGAAATGGGAAGGTTTCAGTTTGGAGGGCAGGGATCGTGAATCTCAGCAATTATCGCAGAAAGTGAGGAGATGAGGACATAAATGTCTGGTGACAAATGACAGCCTGTCAGAAGTTCCATGAGTGAAAAAGACTGTGAGACCATTAGGAATAGTATTCTCATAATCAATTTGTTATTATTTTTTATACGGTAGTATCCAAAATGATTTAGAAAAACTGTGCTAGGGGCGCCTCAGTGGTTCAGTCGGTTAAGTGTCCGACTCTTGGTTTTGGCTCAGGTCAGGATCTCAGGGTCATGGGATCAAGCCCCATGTGGGTCTCCACACTCCGCACCGAGTCTGCTTGGTATTCTCTCCCTCTGTCCCTTCCCCCTCGTGTGTGTGTGCATGCATGTGTGCGTGCATGCACGCCTGCACGCGCCTGCACACACTCTTTCTCTCCCAAAATAAAATAAATCTTTAAAAAAAAAAAGAAAAACTGCTAAATCCAAGAGCTTTGTGATCATGATTGATTTAGAGAACCAAAGAAAAAAGATGCCTGTGTTTACATCAACATAGAATGTACAAAAGACATCAGAAGACTGAGAATTTAGTGGAAACGTGGAACAGGCCAAGAGGGGACTGAGAGAAATGTAGATCCCAAGTATTCCTATAGGTAATGTGGGAGAAATACTGACTTTTCTATAATAACTGGGATGGAAACTTATCTAAATTTTACTACACATTAAAGGAAGAATAACCTCAGGAGGCCAGAGGATTTGGAAACCCCCAAGCAGCTGACATTTAGGTGACATATGATTCTGTAATTAAAAATGTTAATTAATAGAAACTCATAATTGGGATTTGTTCATTTTTTCTCTCTTTCCCTTATTTCATTTTAAGTTTTCCTTATTGGTGAGCTTATTGGTATTTATAGTTAATTATCTGCTTTGCATTTTAAATCTAGAAGTAGTTCCCTTTCAAGTCCTCTTTTCACTTTTTCTATTACCATATTAAATAAAAATGTAATATTGAAGTAATTCTGAAAAGAAATTTATTAGCATTAACAATGTTCAAAATATAGGAACATGATGTGGAGAGGGAGGACAGAATAAGGACCTAGTTCACTGCAATCTGAGGCCAGGTTTTTAAACTGAGTTTTCTCTGTTAACAATCACATGTTGGTAAGAAAAATCTGAGTCTCAAATTATAAATCATCAATATGTGGAAAATAGAATAGTATCTACTCGTGACTTTATAACATAGGGTTCTAGGGTAGATAGAACACCATCTGTATGGACATATACATATATATTTAATATGTTCGTTCTACACACATATTCTACAAACATAGCTAATACATATTCCTAATATGCACATTATATAATATATATAAAGCTTATATATGTAGCTTACATATATATTTACCATTTTATTTCATTTACTTTCTCAGAATTGAACCACAGGAAATTTGAGATAATATTCTCCCTCATTTAACCAACAACTGATTAGAGAAAGCATAATTTATTATTAATTAACTTCACCGAGATGCTATAAAAATATAATACCATTTTATTGGTTATGAATTGAGACAAAAATTATCATTTTTACAAAGACAAGCCCTCTCCTTTCAAATGATAAGTGCTCCTGAAACTGGATGCCATTTATACTTAGAATAAGCACATTTTCATTATTAATATACATGACATAACATTTTACTAGTTTTTTGGGTTTTTTTTAATTTTTTTTAAGATTTTATTTATTTATTTATTTGAGAGAGAGAGAATGAGAGAGAGAGAGCACATGAGAGGGGGGAGAGTCAGAGGCAGAAGCAGGCTCCCTGCCGAGCAGGGAGCCCGATGCGGGACTCGATCCAGGGACTCCAGGATCATGACCTGAGCCGAAGGCAGTCGCTTAACCAACTGAGCCACCCAGGCGCCCCCATTTTACTAGTTTTAATAATTCTCAATCAGCAGTTTTTAACCAGTCAACAAAATGTCAACTTTGGTTCTTTAACAACAACTGAAAATCAACCTTTTTAAAATTAATATTTATTAGAGACAGAAATATAATTCAATGGCTATTTTGGATATCCATAAAATTATGAAAGCTTATATACTGTATTAAAGAATTTTAAAGATAAAAAATTATTCTACATATTTATTCTGTATTTATTCTACATACCCTTTAAGACCAGCTCAAATGTCCGTTGCTTCCCAAACCTCTATACATTTCTACTCAGCGAACGTTTATTTAATGCCTACCATGTGCCAGGCTCCCAGATACGCTCTGAGAAGACCAAATTAAATACAAAACTGTTTCACACAGATCTTTCAGTGAATAGTGGTCCTTATTTAAATGAGATTGGACTTCTCTGAGTGGTTGGCAGTTAGAAGATACCAATAAACTTCAGTTCCCCCGTCCCTTATTTCATATTTTCTACCTTTAACTGAAACCTATGTTAAACTCACTGAATTGAAATTACATGCTTGTATGATTGTTTCCTCTAGAAGGAGCTTATAGGGCTTCCTTTCAGTATTTCAACCCAAACGAACAGTGTCTATTCCAGAAGAGGCGTTCAATTATTTATCTGAAAGGAGACAGGAGGATAAAAGTAATAGACAAAGACGAGAAAGAGAACTGGAGGATCAGAATTTAATGAATGTGTAAAGAGGGGGACTCTTAAAGAGGTAAAAGTAGGTAAACAAGAGGTGATTAAAAAAAAATGGGACACCTAGGTGGCTCAGTCAGTTAAGCATCTGCCTTCAGCTCAGGTCATGATCCCAGGGTCCTGGGATCAAGTCCCACATCGGACTCCTTGCTCAGCGGGGAGCCTGCTTTTCCCTCTCCATCTGCCGCTCCCCCTGCTTGTGCTCTCTTTCTCTCTGACAAATAAATAAATAAAATCGTTGATAAAAAAAGAGATGATGATGGATCCATATTTAACATAACAAGTTGAAACATGTATGATCCATATCATGGTGTGCTGAGGTGTGGGTGGTTTGTTGCTGGGGGAGAGGCTGGGTGGGTGGCCACAGAGACAAAGGTCTGTCTTTCTAAGTCATGGTTTTGATTGTCACTGAATGTATCCTGTAAAATATTTACCCTCTCTTTCCTCCCTCCAACAAGCACTGATTGTCTTCTAGGCAACAGAACTGTCAGTGTCTAATATTTTCCTAAAGCTAAGATATAGCAGTTCCTTTTGCTTAAAGCCAAAATGAAGAAAATATCCTCGAAATAGATGTATTGTCCTCCTGCAGTTGTTCTTATTCATAACTAAGGAACCCACCAGAAACTGAGGTTGAAATTTACAGGGAAAAACAAATACCTAGACTTGTAGTTAGCTCTTGGTACATTGTACTGATTTTTCTCCTATTTATGAACCATTAAGCAAGATAACCCTGTGATTTTCTCTTAAAAATAATATAAACACTATAAAACAAAAATAAAAAGCTTCATGAAATGGCAATTCCCAACAAGGAATTGCAAATGGACAATAAATATATTTTTGAAGTTCAATCTCATGGGTAATTGAAAGTGTGGTATTTCATTTTTCTCTTACAAATTGGTCAAAATATAAATCAAAGCTGGAAATAGTCTCTTTTAACAAACTCATGTTGGCACACACAAATGGAAAATGGAAACCCTCATACTTTGCTAGTGAACATATAAATTTAGAAAATAATTCTGATGGTAATTTTTCAATATGAATCAAATGTTTTAAAAGCATTCTTGCACTCACCTAGCAATTCACAACTCTTCCTTAAGAACTAATATGAGATATACATTGATCAAAATAGCCTTCACCTTCTCTCAGCTTGGCTAAACCTTAGACAGACTTCTTTCTGAGACAGGCCCCTTTTCTTAGATCTTTAGAAAACTTGCAATTGTAAATTCTCTCTTTGCCCTTTGAGATCTAAATCCTTTTTAAAAGCCTTTTGCCAGCTTTACAACCCAGGCAGATCTTTCTCAAGGACCTGGGAGCAGTCACTTTGATATGTAAACATAAGGGGAGATAGCGCCCCCTATCTTCCAGTTTCTGTGGGAGGGTAGGAGTCTAATTTCTGCTGGTGCCTTGTTACAAATTATAAAACTACGTCCTGTCACAAAGATAAGAGAAAGTTTACTTTGCCTTTGAGAAAACCAACAGGTGTAAACACAGTTGGCCTCTGGGCACCCTCTCACTCCAGCACTTAAAAGTCTTTCTGCTCTTTGTTTCTTGGAATTGAATTCAGTTCTCTTCTCTCTCCACTATTGTGATAGCTTGAAATTAAGTTAGCCTTGCCAGTGTAACTTTGTCCTGTGCAATTTTTTACTTTGAAAGCATAAAAAGCTATGCATTATTGAATTTATTAATATGTGATTTATGATAGCAAAAAAGAAAAAATATTAAATGTTCAATGATATTAATTGTATAATAAATTATAAGTATTGCTAAGCAAATAAAATATATCAGAGAAAAATACTTTCCTTTTACAAATCTTCACACACAGGATTTTAGATGGGGAAGCAAAGAAATTATAAAATGAAAATATCTTGCATCGATTTCCATTCTTGGGGTCAACATCTTTGTTGGATAATTATGGCTTCAAATAAGACAATAAAGTGCAGGCGCCTGGGTGGCTCAGTTGGTTAAGCGACTGCCTTCAGCTCAGGTCATGATCCCAGGGTCCTGGGATCGAGCCCCACATCGGGCTCCCTGCTCAGCCGGGATCTGCTTCTCCCTCTCCCACTCCCCCTGCTTGTGTTCCCTCTCTTGCTGTGTCTCTCTCTGTCAAATAGATAAATAAAATCTTAAAAAAAAAAAAAAAGACAATAAAGTGCAATAGAACAATAATATGCAACTAAAATACAAAAGGAGTGCAACGTGACATTACAAATCTTCCACAGACATAGAATTCCATGTAATTGATGAATGTGAGGTTTTGTAACTATTTATATAGCAAACCAAGCCATTGAAAAATGAGGCCCTGTCACAGTTTGAACAGATAACAACTGAAGAAGAGAGAATCAGCAATGATGACATGACAGATGCTTTCAGTGATCTGAATATCCTAGGATTAAGAGATACTGTGGCACAATGGTCCCCAAAGTCGGGTGCTCAATGGAATCACTGTGGAATGTTGAAAAAAAAAAATACTGATGCCTGGGGGTGTGACTTAGGCGTTGGGATTTTTTAAAGCTCCCAACTGTTTAGAATGTGCAGAAATATTCAGAATCATTGCTGTGACCGATATTCTTGGTGCCCTGCAAACAGCACTCAGCTCTCTATTTCCAGGCATACACTGGCCTGACTTCCAACCTGAGACTCAGCCTGCAGGTTTTACCTGCCCACTGGGGCCAGATTAATCTTCTATTCCTTTTATTTCAGATTACCAACAGCCCTCACTTTGCCCAGTTCTATAATAACTGAGATTTGATGGTAGCATGATTTGATCTCAGTATTCACAGAACTGGGCAAAGTGAGGATTGCTCAGTCATTACAAGAAGCCCAGGATCCAAGGTCATCCCTCAACCCCAATAAAAATCTTTAACAGGCCTGTACATTCCCAAATGACTCCATCACCCACCACTGTCCAATTCCTAAAACCAGTGAATCTTCTAGAATTCAATTAGAAAAATTCTTTACCCACACACATTCTTACCTGAATATTCCCATCATCTTCCTTTAAAAAAAAATTATTTATTTGATTGAGAGTGTGCATAAGCATGCATGAGGAGCAGAGGGAGAGAGACAAGAGGACTCTGGCTGAGCACATGACTGGACAAGGGGCTTCATTCGGGGCTCCACACAGCGCTCATGTGGGGCTCCACCTGGGGCTCGATCCCAGGCTCTGAGATCATGACTTGAGCCAAAATCAAGAGTCTGACGCTCAAGGACTGAGCCACCCAGGTGCCCCTCCCAACACCCTCTTACTCAAATTAAGTCCTATCCGCTCCTGAGGATGATGCTTTTCTTAAGGAGGCTGGTTTCTCTCCCACAGCCTGTGAACAATAGCTTTTTTCCCCCCTTTTTTTTTGCTACTTCCTGTCCATTTCCCTCCATTCTTCCTAAAATCTCCTCTTCTAAATGTCATGTAATCAGATACCACTCATAACCCTTCATCATATTTTTCATCTACCAATTGCCTAGCTAATTTTCCTCCTTCCTGGAAGAATTCAGCTCCCAGTTTACTGTCACTTTCTCCAGCATTAACTCATAATTGTTGGTGATTTCCATGATCTTGCCAATAACCTGTCCTCACAGTCCCTTGACCTCTTCTTTTCCATGATGTAATCTCTACCTGATGTCATCCACTCTCACCCGTCAGAACCTCACATTTTACTTAACCGGATTAAGTCATTTGGTTCA
Source organism: Mirounga leonina (assembly GCF_011800145.1). Taxonomy (NCBI): domain Eukaryota; kingdom Metazoa; phylum Chordata; class Mammalia; order Carnivora; family Phocidae; genus Mirounga; species Mirounga leonina. The sequence continues at coordinate 33,008,362 of NW_023270415.1, read as the reverse complement.
TCCTAGTAACTCTTTTGCATATATCCCCAACTCCTTAACATCTCTCTTGCCTCACACTGTACTCACATAGCAAAGTCAATCCTGGTTACATCTAGCACTCCCCATTCTCAGTTTGCTTGCACGTAACCAGACATGGCCAGATAAAAAGACACAGTTATACCATCTGTGACACTTCCATCCTTTCAGTTATGAAAGTCAAAAGCATCAAGTCATCCTTGACTTGGCTCTTTCTCTCACACCATCAGCAAACCCTGCCAGGTAAGCCTTCAATATACATCTGGAATCTGATCATTTGTCACTACTTCAGTGCTACCACGGTGGTCTAAACCACCATCATTTCTCACTTTTATTATGGCAAAACCTCCTCAGTGGTCTTGCTGCTTCCATCAACCTGGCACACATAGGTATCCTCTTAAAATTTAAGTCAAATTGTGCTACTCTTCTACTCAGAATTCTTTACCCACAGTAAAGATAACTTCTATTCTCACTCAGTAAAATAAAAGATCCTCAACATTGCATACGATTCTCTATTATTATATCTGACCTTTTTTCCTATGACTGTTCTCCTTTGCTTAGGCCCCATCAGTCACACTGAGCTCCTTGCTGTTCCTCCAGTAAGTCAGACAAGCTCTCAGGGCCTTTACACTTCCTGTTCCTTGAGGTTAGGATCATCTTCTCAAGGGGCGCCTGGGTGGCTCAGTCAGTTAAGCCACCTACTCTTGACTTCAGCTCAGGTCATGATCTCAGAGTTGTGAGACTGAGTCCTGAGTCAGGCTGTGCTGAGCATGGAGTCTGTTTAATATTCTCTCCCCCTCACCTGGCTCCTCCCCATCCTCTGCTCATACCTACTCTCTCTCTCTCTCAAAAAAAAGAAAAAAACAGGCCTTGTGTTGAATATGTTCCTAGCATATGAATATGTTCCTAGTGTCATTAGAAGTGACACTAATTTTAGGTTTCCAAATTATTATATCTTTCACTGTAATTAAAATAATTCAAAGTAGATATTTTAAGATAATGGAAAAAATACTAGTTATAATGAAAGAGCTTGGCCCTAACTATCTTTCGCTATTATGAGGTGTATGAAGGGTCTCTGCCAAATGAGTTTTAACCCATGCCTTTTTCAATTAATGACTTCACAGCCTACTTTAATCCAAAAATCTCTAGGAAATGCTTAGTCTGACTATGATAAGATTAAATATGGTTAGTGATCTATGAGTCCTTTGTATTGAAAGTCTCTCTGTATTCTTGCATAGTTCTCCTTCGACAATTCTGTTATGGAGTAGCAAAAACATCTGTAAACAAGAAAAAATTGAAAGCTACATAACTGGCCCTTAAATATTTCTAAGTGACTTATTTAAGAATCTAAACATTATATTATTTAGCTGGAAATAAAACACCAGTGTCACTATTATAAGAGAATAAAAATGAACTTTATATAGCGTAACATTATATATTTCTCTAGTGTTGAACTACAGATGACTTTAGAAGCTAAAAAACAATCGTTCAAACAGAACAATTTTCTGCATTACTGCTTGACTTTCTTAGAATAACTAACCTTTTACATAATGGAGAATAGGAAGAAAATGGTATTACTAAATAAGATATTTTCACACCTGGTAATCTGGGGAAGGAAAGACTTTATGCCTATCATTGAATGAGATTGCTTCTCATTGTAATATTTTCTTTACCCACATTTTATTATCACACAGGAATAATCCTCTAAAGCCTACTTTGTCAAGTATTTGCATCTATTTAATTTACTGTTCTTTTTTTCAGCTTTTAAAACAAAATTACATTGTGTATTACAGAATGATATCTTATTTTCATTGGTTTCTTTAATTTGCTGTCATGCGATTTCTTTTTATTTTGTTTCAAATTGTCCAGAAGTAATGCTCCATTTAATAAATATAACCAACCCCTTTTATTATCCCACTAGAATATGTATTTATATCTAGGATTCTGTCACTTCATTAACCATGAGAATTATGTGACATCATCTGTGCTCTAAGTCTCTACCTCTGAGTAAATTTTGAATCTCTTAGATATGTTATCCCCTGACCTTGCCTTGAGTAGGTCCAGAATCCCGGGTGATGATAAGAACTACAAATTTGTAAGAGATCTTTTTAGCTACAAATAATAAAAAATCCAACTAACTATGGCATAAATCCTAAGAATATTAATTGATCACTAAAATCATGTCTGGCTCCAAGATTCATTCAGTGATTATATAAAGACCTAAGCTCTTTTTACCAATTGCAATGTTATGTTCGAATTTCTTCCTCAGGTTAATTACACCTTGGTCACAAGATGGCTGCTACCTCTTCAGGATCATGTCCTCAAACCAGCATCCCCTGAATAAAGATGGAGCAAAGGAAACAGCTTCTCTCTTTATGAGACTATTCCTTACTAGGAGAGGGAACTTTTGCCTTTTTCCTTCTATGACTCCTTTTAGGCAGTGCTGCTGAGAAGCAGATAAAGCAGATAACACAGATGCGCAAATACATGACTTTTGCCTACAGCAACTTGACTACAGTCAAGAGAAAGATCAAGAGGTCAGCAATATGCAGGGAAAGTATCCAATAGCAGGCTCAGGTTAACATTTTTATATATAGCTCAAAATTTACACATCACTATCACCCATTGTAGCACAAATTCTTTCTAAATCTGTTCTCTAAACTTTTTTTTCCTCCAAAAAGAAGCTAGTTGCAATACCAATGACTACACTTCTAGTTACTGTTTACCACATTTCTATGTGGAATATTGTATTATAATGTTATTAAAAACAGGGGAGAGAGGTGTCTGACTTCTACGCCAATCAAGAGTGAAATATAATTCACATTTAGTTGAATGCTCTTCTCCATTTTGTCAAGTTCCAAGGGTTTTCTTGGCTCACCTCACTTTTGAAAACTAAAAAATCATAAGCAGTCTGTCATTTCACCTTATGTATTTGGCCCAACCCATAAAGTATGGGTGACCTATACACAGTCAATGGATTTTGGTGACGTCACATACTTTATCTCTTGCTACAATGCCTGCTCCCTAGCTATTAAAACAACATTCTCCTTTGATCAATACCACAACTTCAATTAAAAGAGCAAAACAAACAAATAAATAGGACCTTGCTAATATGTGGTTGAGTCTTTGAGTAGTTGAGGGATGAACCTTGAAGTTATGAGCCACCTCCCATCCTGCACCCTCTGCTGCCACCCTTTAATTCCCAATAGACCAAAAAGTTCACTGTTTGAAAGGGATGATAATATAGAGTAAAGAGAAAGAAAAAATTATTACTGTTTTTTTTACTTACTAATTCATCCATATATGCCTTAGCAATTAACTATTTGCCAGCCGTACCACTAAGCCTGAGTATGTCCTAGAGAACAAAGTATAGGGTCCCTGACCCTGTGGAACTTACAATCTAGAGAAAAAGAGGGGCTGCGATTGACTTAACAAATACATACACACGTAACTGAAATTCTCTCAGTGCTAGATAGTGTACATATGCCATAAAATACATATAGAGGGTAACAGAGGGGAGCCACTCACATAACGTTCCTAAGAGAGTAATGTATTTCCTTAGAAAAGCCCTGAAGGATAACAGGACGCCAGATACATACCAAACCAGGGGAAGAGATCTCCAAGGAGAAGACACGTCATGTATGAATTCACGAGGCAGCCAAGAACATGGTATGCTTGGAGAACTGAAAGGATACCTCCATGGCTGATGCACAGGGTACACAGAGAAGAGTGGAAGTAAGAGGAAACAGAAAAGAAAGGCAGATGCTAGATCATGGCAAAGTTGGAGTTTTGTTCAAGTGAAATGGGAAGTCACTGGACGCCTTTGGAAGGGTGTAAGGGGAGAGAGTAAACTTAGGGTAAAATATCTATATCAGATAATTTAATCCATATTTATATTTCATACACACACACATGATGTTGCTTTTATTATTTTCCTCTTTTCAAGAAGATTGATTAAAGAACAAAAGTTTGGGGGTGGGTGTTCAGGACAGACTAGCTCTTGTTGAGCTTTCCAAAAATGGTCTGATAATTCATACACTAGTTTGAAGAAGAGAATACCAGGAAGAAGGGTAGAGCAAACATCAGGGGAGTGCAGTTACATAGCAAAACACACTCAAGAGAGGACACTCTGGGTAGAGTTTCATTTGGCTTACAGTGCTAAATTCTTTCATTCACAGGTTGTAAAACCCTACACTTAAGTCATTTTGGGAGAAAAAAATACACTCAAACAGCTATGTGTTTGATAAGTGTGGAGATCATCAAATATCCCATTCCACTTTCCCCTGCTAGGGAAGATGATATTAAAAAGTGCGAGAGCAGGGCGCCTGGGTGGCTCAGTCTTTGGGCGTCTGCCTTCGGCTCAGGTCATGATCCCAGGGTCCTGGGATCGAGTCCCACATCAGGCTCCCTGCTCAGCGGGAAACCTTCTCCCTCTCCCACTCCCCCTGCTTGTGTTCCTGCTCTCACTATCTCTCACTCTGTCAAATAAATAAATAAAATCTTAAAAAAAAAAAAAAAAGAATGAGAGAACAAAATTGACATGATTAAATCAATATAGAAAAAAAAATCTGAAACAGCTTTGTGTTTGTTCATGTATCTAGAAATTCTCCAGGGATATTTAGGATATTCCAGTGTCCTAAGGGGTTTTAAGAAATTGCTCCACTTAGATCTCCCACCACAAGTTGGGTCTTCAATCAGAATAACACTTAAAAAGCAAGCCAGGGTTTATGCCTAGGAAAAATCTCCTTATATGTGTGTTAACACCCTTTTCAGTGCTAATGAAATCGCAGCGTAGCTCTCAGTGTGGCCTTACCCCTCACACAAGTCTCTATCTTTGGTGATAACATGCCTCCTCCTTATGCACATCAAAGTGTGAAAACACAGACTCACAGCATCCCAGAGTTTTAAAGCTGGAAAATAAACTTAAGTGAAAAAGCAGTTTGACTACTCTCTCTGTTTTTACCTCATGGGATCACAATAAAAAATATATTCTCTCCTCCCCAAAGATTTGTTTTCAGGCAAACTAACCACTTATGGGAGGGAACACACCATTCCTCTTCTAGTTTGAAAATTATATATATAAGAAACTTCAATCCAAATTTTCTCCCCCAAGAAATTGTATGCATCACCTCGTATTCACCAGTGCAATTCTGGGTCCTATGACTTCAAAGCTGAGGTATGCTATATTCAGGGAAGCAAGATCAATACAAAGATGAAGTCGGGGTTCAGGTTATTTAATGTGTCTGGTATTCATTGTGTATATGGTATTAAATCCAGAAATAAAAAGATATTACCACGTTTCTTATGATACTTCCAATGGAAAATTTCCAACTCCCTAGATTGGGAACATAAACATATTTTGTTATGTATATGGCATTGTGTAGTCTGGTGTTTCAGGGAAAATAAATCAATATAATATTACATCTTGCCTTTCAATGAAATTTTAAAAAATATCTCTAAACCAATACTTTCTCTGTGGAAAGTTCAGCATATTGTTCTTTGCCCTGTGAGTAATTCCTATCTAGTGACTTCAGAGATGTCATTAGTTGCTGAGATTTAGTGTAAATATTTTACTGCTGAAAGCTTTCAAGGGCAAACAGAAGAGTATTATTGTATATTCATGATTGAGATTTAATTTAATGTTGTAGTGGGGAGAAATCAGTAGACTCTATCTTCTTATATGTACCAATAATTCTTTTCAGAGAAAGCCACTACAATGTGAATTCCTAAACCCATATAACTGAGGAGACTTTCACTCACCAGTATAACTATTAGGGCCCAAGATTTGTGTCTCTCTCCCACTCCTGAGGACCCTCAACACTGGTTCCTGGTGATGAGGAAATTATAACCACAACATACTATACAGAAATTTGATCAATCTTTTTTAATAAAGACTTTTTTTTTTAATTTATTCATTTGAGAGGGAGAGAGAGAGAACAGGAGCCGGGCGGCAGGGGCGGAGGTGGGGGCTGGTGGGGGAGGATCCCAGGGAGAGGGAGAAGCAGACTCCCCGCTGAGCAGGGAGCCTGATGCAGGGCTCCATCCCAGGACCCCAGGATCATGACCCAAGCCAAAAGCAGATGCCTAATCACTGACGGAGCCACCCAGGCACCCCACAATTTGATCGATCTTGATTCTACTAAGAAAATGGTGGCCAAGTGCAAGGAAAAATTTTTTTTCACATTGAGTAGTTTACCACACACAAAAGCTTTAAATATGTATTCTTTCAGCATTTAAATCTTTTTTTTTTAAGATTTTATTTATTTATATTATTTGAGAGAGAGAGAATGAGAGAGAGAACACCTGAGAGGGGATGGGGTCTGAGGACGAAGCAGACTCCCTGCCGAGCAGGAAGCCCGATGCGGGACTCGATCCAGGGACTCCAGGATCATGACCTGAGCCGAAGGCAGTCGCTTAACCAACTGAGCCACCCAGGCGCCCTCCTTTCAGTATTTAAACCTCAGCTCAACTGTTACCACTTCAGATAAATCACCCTTATCTGGAGGGTAAATCATTCTCATTCTGAATCATTGTCTCAAGTAACTTCACCCAGTAGGTTGAACAATGGCCCCAACCCAAAATGTGTTTAACCTAATCCCAAGAACCTGTGAATGTTACTTTATATGGCAAAAGGGATTTGCAGATGAGATTAAGCTAAGGATTTTGAGATAGGAGATTATCCTGGATTATCTAATTGGGCCCCAAATATAATCACAATGGTTCTTGTAGGAAGGAGGCAAGAAGTTCAAAATCATTAGTGGAAGATATGATGGAAGTGAGAGACTGGAGAGGTGTAAGGGAGGGAGCATGAGCCAAGGAATGCAGGGGATCTCCAGAAGCCCAATGAGGCAAGGCAACGGATACTTCCCTGAAGCCTCCAGAAATAACAGACCTGCCAATGCTTTGATTCTAGTCTTCTAACCTCCAGAACTTTAAGAAAATAAATTTGTGCTGCTTTAAGCCACTAATAGCAAAAGGAAGCTAATATACTTGATTTGCATTCTTCACAGCACTTACTCCTACCTGAAATTCCCTTATTTCTGAATTTCATTGTTTACTGAATTCCTTCCCAAATCTGAATATAAATTCCCTAATACGGGTATAGGACCTGTTTGTCTTGTTGGCTGCAGAAACCCCAGCACTAGGAAGAGTGTCCTAAATACAAGTGTGGCCTAAATATTGAAGTACAAGAGCTACCAAAAGACACAGAGGTGAACATCAAACCTTGTTCTTCAGATAATTGTGGCTTTCTTCACTACTATGTCATCATTACCTTTATTTCTTGGGGAAAAAAAAATCTGTGACAACAGAGCATAAACATGTGTTTTAACATATATTTGAATCTAGTAATTGTTAACTGCTTTATTGAAAATTCTGAACTTCTCTGAGGCACAAATATAAATCTCTTTATTTTATTCTCTAACCACTAAAAGTGCTCTTCCCTGTCCCTGAAGGATATCTAGAGCACGTTCAAATTTAGCCCAATTTAAACATCATACCTAATTTAACACTCCCCTCTTCATTGTCCTGTGATTCTCCTTAAATTCCTTTTGATCCCACTGTTGTCTGCATAGAAGGACCTAAGGATTGATGCAATAGGATGACTGCAGCAGGCCTAATTCAGATGCCTTTTAATAAACTTTCCAGAAGTATACTTAATATCTTACTATTTTCAACTTTGTTTTTCAAGTTGAGAAACAAAATGAAGCAATATGAAGATAACAGCTTTCTTTTCTTACCACGTAAAGAAGTTGCGAGATGCAAAACTCACAGATTACAGCAGGAAAGTACTTTGTAAAGTGCAATGTAGTAAAGTTGCGGAAACCAGTCAATTAGAATATGGAAGGGAAATTACATTTGTTGAGCCTCATTATGGTCCACAAAGCTGCCTTACACATGCAATAGCACTTAACCTTCCCAACAATGCTACTGAGTATATGATAATTTGAGACTCAAAGACAGTAAGAATCATGTCCACATTCACACTGGCTAATATAATAAGAGGTCAGCTGGATTCAAAATCAGTCTCCAAAGCTCATCTTCCTTCCAAAATATCATAAATTTTAATAAAGAAACAAAAAACAAAACAGCTTATTATCAATGGGCTCTTCTGACTTCAAAGGTAAACAAAAAACAAAACAGCTTATTATCAGTGGGCTCTTCTGACTTCAAAGGTAATGACACATATATAAATAATATATAGAGATCACACAGTTATGTTTTAAGATTACATGCATAACGATGAAAGCAATATGATTTCTTATATGCCAGTGAGTGTAGGCTTATGAGTTGAGACATGAATGGTATCATATTTTTTAAACTAGTTTGCTAAAGAAAACTTAATTTTTGCCCTTTGGAACCAAAATATAAAGATTGGCTCAAGGCCACTGAATCCTGGCTAACTCATTTTAAGCATGACATCTGTAAAGAACTTGCTAAAAATTTAGAAAAACTAACTAGAGGGTGTTTCATCTTTCCAAAGGCTATCCTTGAGAAAGAAATGAATGTTCAATTGAGAAAAACTAGTACTGATTTGGGAAATTTAAACTGTTTGTATAAGACCCCTAATATTGGTATCTGGGGTGCCTGGGTGGCTCAGTCAGTTAAGCGTACGAGTCTTGATTTTGGCTCAACTCATGATCTCAGGGTTGTGAGACAGAGCCCTATATCAGGCTCAGGGACTGGGCATGGAAGCTGGCTAAGATTCTCTCTCTCCCTGTCCCTTTGCCCCCACCCCCTTTAAAAAATAAAATGAAGAGGGGCGCCTGGGTGGCTTAGTCGGTTAAGCGGCTGCCTTCCGCTCGGGTCATGATCCCAGGGTCCTGGGGTCGAGCCCCACATCGGGCTCCCTGCTCGGCGGAGAGCCTGCCTCTCCCTTTCCCTCTGCCTGCCGCTCTGCCTACTTTTGCTATCTCTCTGTCAAATAAATAAATTTTTAAAAATCTTTAAAAAAAATAAAAAATAAAATGAAGTAACTTTTATATTGGTATCCAACTTATATATATTCACCACTTCCCAACACTGTTATGAAATATTACACTAGAAGGTTGGACTGGATTTAATTTGCACAACACACTCAACAAATAGCAGGTTGTCTTCAAGGACATGAGCGGTTTAGAGATGAAAATGGCATTATTTTTTACTTCCCAGGGTTCTTTCCTTCCTTTGAAATCTATTCCTCCTTCTACCCTCTTATATTCCAGGGCAAGTATCGAGAACTGAGGATATTTATTAGACTTTCAATAGAATGCTCTATAAAAATGTCTAAAAATAAAATATATTAGGCTTAAAGGCCAGAAGACATTGATTTATAACTTTCACAATGTTCATGTATTACACCACCTGCGAGGTTGTAGCTGACTGACATGTATTACACCACCTGCGAGGTTGTAGCTGACAAGAGAAACACCAGACTTAAGTAAGGCCCATTACAAGATCTTGATCCTCTGGACACAGGTGACTGATCCAGGGTGGACCCCTTAACCAAAAATGAGCTTTAAGATAATATCTCTGGGATTTTTCATTTTGGTGGTAGAGATCTAAGTTGTGGATGTTTAAAGACTATCTCCCTCGGGCTCCTGGGTGGCTCAGTTGGTTAAGCGACTGCCTTCGGCTCAGGTCATGATCCTGGAGTCCCTGGATCGAGTCCCGCATCGGGCTCCCTGCTCGGCAGGGAGCCTGCTTCTGCCTCTGACCCTCCCCCCTCTCATGTGCTCTCTCTCTCTCATTCTCTCTGTCTCAAATAAATAAATTAAAAAATCTTTAAAAAAAATAAAAAATAAAGACTATCTCCCTCATATGCCGTACATTGAAAATCTACAGAGAAGAGACTAGACAGAAAGTGTCTTAACAGGGTTCCAGACATACATACAGTTTCACTTTTTAATCATCTCTTCAGCAATATAGGAGTCTTTCAATAAAATCTCAAATTTGCCTGTACTCATTTGAATTGGATCTCCATGACTTGCAGGCATACAATTCCTGAATTATACATAAATATCAAGACCAATGGAATAGTCTCTCATGGTGTCAGCAAGTTTAATCAATGTCAGCTATCAGATTTAAGAAAAAGTTGTTGATTTGCTTTAGTGTTCAAAAAGGAAATCTTGAATAAAAAAAATGTATGCTTTTAATTTTACTTTCAAGAACAAAAATTCTATTCTTTCTTCTCAGCCACTAAGCTAAATATGGCCTAAGAAGTAAACTTAGCTTTGAATACTGAGTACTGATCATGCACCATACTAAATACTCACTGAATATACAGCTAAGCTTCCTGAAGTTAACCAAGAAAGAACATTCATTTATTTTCTCTCTAAATTTTCATATTTTAATAACACTCATATTAAATGGTAAAGCAAAATAATGATAGTAAAAAATCAGTAAAAACAAACTATGAAGGGGGAAAAAGTAAGACTGTTTACTCAGACTTAATCAACGGTTTCCTAAACTAAGGCATACACATGCACCACCACAAACACTCCATCACATTTTAAGTATTAAGATTTTTAAAAATCCATGTTTCATTTTTACATTTGAGCAAAATCTCACTCTTGGCATTTGACCATGACCCTGGATCTGGGAGGTTTCGGAAGAGCTTAATGGGGAAAAATGTGTGTTCTGCTTATTAACTAATCACAAAGTGGGTTTGGGTTTTAGAATGAGAAAGAATAAAGGAATAGGAAGACAATGGAAAAGAGACAAAAAAGATGTCTCTTAGTTGCTTATTTCTAGTTTTCCTATGTTCCAACAGACTAATGCTAAATAAAAAACAGATAGTAATACAGTCCATGGGAACATGATGCTTATGCTATTTAAGTAACCCTGTACCTTTCATTCCCCCGACACTAAACAAAAGAGATCTCCTCTATCCTTTCTTATCATTATATTGTGTGATTTTTAATAAAAAGGATTTTGCTCTTTGGCTGTTAACAAAAGAATCTTACACATACATTTTACCCAGTCTTTCTTTGTAGAACTGTATATTTTCATCATTGATTAAATTTCAAAAAGATGTCAGCAGCTAGTGTGAGGTTGTTCCCAAAACACATAAACAAAAATGTGGTCATCATCCTCTAAGATGACCCCCTTGTGTAATCCTTTCTCCTTAAGTAGGATTTAGTGACTCATTTCTCTTGAATATGGTGTTGCAGAGGCAAAAGGATTTACTTCTGGGATGAGTAACAAAACAACTTTTACTTGGATGTCCCTCTTGCTCTTTTGCTTACCTGGTCTGAGGGAAACCAGATGCCATATTGTGAGCTGCCTTCTGGAGAGGCCCATGTGGCAAGTATCTGGCCAACAGCCAAAGAGGACCTGAGGCTTGCCAAGGGCCACACGTGAGTGAGCATGGAAGTGGATGCTCCCTCAGTAGGACCCTGAGATGGTTTGAATGCAGCCTTGTGAGTGGCTCTGAGTCAGAGGCACCCAGATCCTGGATTCCTGATCTACAAACACTGAGATAATAAATGTTCGGTGTTTTAAGGCGCTAAGTTTTGATTGTGTAGTAAAAGATAACTAATATAAAAGGCAATAAATTCTCCCTCTAACTATAAAACATTATGATTATCGAATTAATTTTCAGTGCTGAAAATGCAAATCCACCTAAGTAGGCTGAATAAATGCTGGATTGAAAGGAATCCAATCAAGCAAACGTATTTAACTATCCCTGTATCTGTATCTGTATCTCTATTTATATCTATATCATCCTTCTGAGGGAGCTGGTTGGCCAGCAACAAGCCATCCTGCTGTGAAATAGAGTGAACAAGCTATTGTATCCTGATACCAGTAAGTATCAACTTCATCTAATTAACTGCACTAGTTTTGAGTTGTGTGTTTATCAAGCAATTTTCTGATTATGATACAGCTTATGAACCACTCATATAAGCTGAAATTATTGCTTCTGCTTTTTCCCAAAATATCTCAGTGCATTTTCATGATGATTTATGAGTGAAATTATCATTTCGCCTGCTATGTAGTTCTGTCTACAGTGGTAAATAAACAGGCTATATGTATACTAATATTCTGGCCTATGTGAAAACGGTATTTCTCATTGTGCTGGTAAAATCAGGTTTCTCAGCCAGATGTTCCATCACAGCAAATTTACTAAGTTCATGAAAGGCACTCTGAAATCTTATACGTAGGAGCCTGCTAGTCTTCTCTCCAGATGGATGTTTTTGCCTCCAATGTCTCTCTTTTAATTAAATAGATATACACGTTTCCCACTATAACAGAAAATAATCTTCCAAATCTTATTTTGAGGATAGCTTAATAATTTTTAACAGATCTATTGAGTTAATTTAATACCATAAAACTCACCTATTTTAAGTGCACAATTCGATTTTAGGACATTTATGCAGTTGTGCGGCTATCACAACACAGTTTTAAAATGCTCTCATCACCCCAAAACTGCCTTGTGCTCATTTACAGTCAGTTCCCACGTCCACCCCCAGCCACAGGGAACCACAGATCTACTTTCTGTCTCTACAGTTTTGTCTTTCTTAGGATTTCAAAATAAGCGAAATAATACAGTCTGTAATTTCTTGTGGCTAGATTCTTTCACTTAGACCATTTTGATATTCATTGATGTTGTTACATGCATCAATACATAGTTCATTCTTTTTGTTGCTGGATAGTATCCATTATTTACTCAAATGAATTGAAAACTTATATCCTCACAAAAACCCACACATGAAAGTTTTAGTAGCTTTACACATAATTGCCAAAATTTAGAGGCAACCAAGATGTCCTTCAGGAGGTGAATGAATGAATAAACTGTGGTACATCCAGATAAGGGAGTGTTACTCAGCTCTAAAAACAAATGAGCTATCAAGCCATGAAAAGACACAAAGGAACCTTAAATGCATATTACTAAGTGAAAGAAGCCCATCTGAAAAAGTCAACCACCCTGTGATTCTGACCATGACATTCTGGAAAAGGCAAAATTACGGTCAATATAAAGATCTGTTTTTGCCAGCGTGGAGGTGGGCGGGAGAGAGATGAATAGGTGGAGCACAGAGGATTTTTAGGGCAGTGACATACTCTGTATGATATCATAATGGTGGATATATGACATTATACATTTATTTAAACCCACAGAATGTGCAACAACAGGAGTGAACCCTATGGTAACCTATGAACTTTGGGTGATTATGATGTGTCACTGTAGGTTCATTCTTGGTAAAAAAAAAAAAAAAAAACAATAAAAGAAAACTTTTTTTTTTTTCTGGTGAATGATACTGGTAATAGGAGAAGCTATACATGTGTGGGGGCAGGAGTATATGGGAAATCTCTGTACCTTCCTCTCAATTTTATGGTAAACCTAAAAGTGCTCTTAAAAATAAGTCTTGGCGTATCTAGGTGGCAGAGTCAGTTGAGGGTCCAGTTGAGCTCCCAACTCTTGTTTTGACTCAGGTTGTGATCTCAGGGTCGTGAGATGGAGCCTTACCTTGGGGCTCTGTGCTTAGCTGGGAGTCTCCTTGGAGTCTCTCTCCCTCTCCCTCTGTTCCTCCCGCTCATGCTCTCTCTCTCTAAAATAAATAAATGAATCTTAAAAAAAAAATTAAGTCTTTCTTTTTTAAAAAAGTTCTTTATAGATTTTGGAATTCAATTCCATTATCAGATATACATTTCAAAATATTTTCTTCCTGTCTCTCTAGCTTTTTATTTCTTATGTTGTTTTTTTAATGTTGTTTTTTGAAGAGCAAACAATTTTGATAAAGTTCAACTTATCATTTTTTATTTTTTATGTTTTTTTTTTTTTTTTTTTGGTCACACTGGAAAATCTTTGTCTCATCCCTAAATTATAAGGATTCTCTTCTATGGTTTCTGATACAGTTCTCACCCAAGCCAAAATCAAGGTGTCACGTGGTGATATTTCTTTCCATAGGCTCTAGAGGAGAATCCATTTCCTTGTTCATTCAGGTTGCTGAGAGAATTTAATTCCATGTGACTGCAGAACTGAGGTCCCTGTTCCTTCTGTGGCTATCAGGTGAGGACTGATCCCAGCTTTTAGAGGCTACCCATATTCCTTGCTTCAACCTACCTTCCCCCATCTTCAAAACCAGTAATGGCAGTCAAGTCTCTCACAATTTGAACCTCTCCTCCTTCTGACCATAGCCAGAAAATGTCTTTTTTTTTTCTTTTTTTAAAAAAGATTTTATTTATTCATTTGAGTGAGAGAGAGAGAAAGAGAGAGTGCACAGGGGGAGGGGCAGAGAGGAAGGAAGAGGGACAAGCAGACTCCATGCTGAGCATGGAGCCCTACACAGCGCTCCATCCCAAGACCCTGAGATCATGACCTGAGCTGAAACCAATAGTCGAACACTTAACTGACTGAGCCATCCAGGTGCCCCCAGAAAAGGCCCACTTTTATTTATTTATTTTTTTTTAAAGATTTTATTTATTTGAGAGAGAGAGAATGAGAGACAGAGAGCACGAGAGGGAGGAGGGTCAGAGGGAGAAGCAGACTCCCTGCCGAGCAGGGAGCCCGATGCGGGACTCGATCCAGGGACTCCAGGATCATGACCTGAGCCGAAGGCAGTCGCTTAACCAACTGAGCCACCCAGGCGCCCAGAAAAGGCCCACTTTTAAAGACTAATGTGATTAGTTTAGAAGTTTCATAATTTTAGTTTTTATGTTACTTTAACCTTCTAGTCTTTTGATGCTAATGTGAATGGCGTTCTTATTGATTTTTAATGCTATTTCTGGATTGTATGTTTCTAGTTTCATGTGTATAGTCTGTGACCTAGTCTGACATAAAAATTTTTGAATAGAGAGATACACTGTTTCAACAAAAATACAAACATAAGAGACAAAATTAAAGACATTTAATTTTAATCATGTGAAGTCTATAGCAAAAATGAATTTCTTATAGCATTGTAAGAAAAAAATAATCTGTGTAATTTTTAAAAATTTAGTAAGGAAAGCCACAATGAAGAAAGAAGAGATAATATCCCTAACTAATCACACTGTGAATTTATGGCAGAGTTTGAGAGTCAGCTCCATAAAATTGTGCTCACACTTGCATCCCAGGAGATCCCTTGATCTACCTGTAAGTTAATTCATTCACTGTAATTTGTTAGACTCAGGCAGTAAAAATTACTTTTAAATTTCAAATGTGCTTAATTCCCTATCTTCAAAACTTTAAGAGATGTAGAAGGAATTTCTTCTACTTCTCCATTTTAAATACTAATAATTAAGAATGATAATGTTGAGGGCTCCTGGGTGGCACAGTCAGTTAAGCATCCAACTCTTGATTTCAGCTCAGGTCATGATCTCAGGGTCCTGGGATTGAGCCCCACACGGGCTCCACACCCAGAGGGGAGTCTGCTTGGATTTTCTCTCTCTGGTCCTTCCCCCCTCTAAAAAAAAAATAAATCTTAAAGAATGAAAATGTTGAGTGAGACATTCTATATGAATATCATAGTGTCAGTTTCATCCTTAGGCCAGTACATTGCATTGTAATATTTTATAGACAGATATGTGAACATGATACACACACACACACACACATGACCCTCATGTCAGGGGGACAGTTGAAAACAAGATAAAAAGTCCCTAATGTTGTACTCCCTTGAACAAACCAAAATCCCTTTATAGCTCTTCAATATTAGTATCCTCCCCTTTCTTCTCTGAACAATTATTTTGAAGATTTATATTTTTAAATAATAACCTCTATTTTCAAAATTTCAAATATTAACCTCTATTCAAATCTCTATTTGATTTTGTCTAAAGTGAGTCACCAAGAATCTTTCAAGTAGCATCTTTGAAATTTGTTATTGTATGAGCCCCAGCATCACCATTCCCATGGACCATTATTTATGCCACTTCATTCTTGGAGACAGACCAGTTCTCTACTCTCCTGTAGTTGGCACGAGGCAAATGTTAGAGCAGCTCTTCTTACACACAGGCAAAAAAGACAATCTGCTCTTCTGAGTTGTTAACAACTGGGCTCTCTCATGGTTCAGCCCTTTACTGTGAGTGTTCAACCATGCCTTCATGCAATGACATTCACAGAAGTGCCAATGTCTGAGTCTGTGGTCCTCTTTCCACAGCAGTATTGTAATAAATAGTAATGACAAGGCATTTGCTATATTGTGGCATTCCAACAATGAAATTATGCAAAAAACTAGCCTATTTGCATTCATACCCTTAACAACTTTTGGAATTGATCAATGTAAACATCTTTTCCACAACTTCAAAATATCAATGATCAAAAGTATGTGCTTCAATTAAATGCCTACACTATTACTTCTTTTTTTTTTTTAGACTTTATTTATTTATTTGACAGAGAGAGACAGCGAGAGAGGGAACACAAGCAGGGGGAGTGGGAGAGGGAGAAGCAGGCTTCCCGCAGAGCAGGGAGCCCTATGCGGGGTTAATCCCAGGACCCTGGGATCATGACCTGAGCCGAAGGCAGACACTTAACGACTGAGCCATCCAGGTGCCCCTAAATGCCTACACTATTATTTCTTTAACTTTCCAATAATATACTTAGATACTTATTTCTATCATTCAACAAGTATTAACATCCATTGCTCACAATAAATATTTATAAAAATAGGAAAAAAATATTGACCAGGAATATAGTATTGAATCACAAACACTCAGAGTTGACGGTCTTTCTTAAAATAATAATTAGAATTGTTCATATGCATTAAATAGATTCCTGAAGTCACTTTGATACTACTCAGCCATTGCTAATCAGTCTCAACTATATTAATTAAACTTAATGGGCTATATTCCCAAAGAATTTAGTTTAGATATCACAATGGAAACTGAAAGAACAGAAAGGCAAAACAAACAGTCTTAATTCAGACAATTAAATAATTTCTTTTGTAAGGTAAAATCATTAAATAATGACTAAAGAAAAAAAGCCACCTCTGCGTCCATCTGTATTCATCACGGGAGAACTGCATCCTCACATTTGTCATTCACTCCCACTAACCCTTCCGCTGAATTATGCAGTTGCTTACTAAAGCATTCAATGTGTCACAGCATAAGTGGCCACCAGTCCATAAATTTCAAATTAATTAGTTTTTAATTTATCTGTATTCACCAATATACTTATAGTCTTATTATGCAGTAGAGTCATTCCCATATTAATTATACAATTCCTACAGTATAAAATGACAGATCTTGTTCTTTTTTTTTTTTTAAGATTTTATTTATTTATTTGAGAGAGAGAGAATGAGAGACAGAAAGCATGAGAAGGAGGAAGGTCAGAGACAGAAGCAGGCTCCCTGCCGAGCAGGGAGCCCGATGCGGGACTCCATCCAGGGACTCCAGGATCATGACCTAAGCCGAAGGCAGTCGCTTAACCAACTGAGCCACCCAGGCGCCCGACAGATCTTGTTCTTGAGAGAGCTAAAGCATTTAGAGAAAGAATGAGTTATAAACTCATAGGAATCACCTAAAAAGCGGCAACACCAGCAGTTTATTACATCTGCAAATGCAGTATGATTCTGCCATTTGTGTTCAGTACTAATTAGTACTCTCTCATGTTCTGGATTTACTATATGTAGTAGTGAGAGTGTTATAATAACTTTTTAAAATGTCCTTCATTTGACTATATATGCTAACATATTAGTGCATAACATTCAAGCTTTCTTTCTTCCTCCCTGTTGAACAATATGCTTCCCTCGCCTTAGAATAACTCATATGCTAAAGAAAGTAGGGAACGCTGATTAAGATGCAAGCCAGCAAAGCACCCATCCAGTTTTCCCTCTTATTGGAGAGGGCTACAGTACATGATGGCTGGCAACACTTTGTTATAGAAACTGCTTGGATGGGTTGGACAAAACAACTATCTTGGCAGAAAGGAGCCATCCTAAAGTGGCCTCTGTTCTGCATTTTTACTTCCAATTAACACTGAAAATTGTGGCTATACTGTAATAATTGTAATTTTTGTTAATTTGTAAAGTTAATTTGTAAACCATTCCTACAGTTTAATGAAACAAACATAAAAAGGAAATAAAACATAATATAATAAACTACAGAATAATGCATTTATTATTACCGATTTATCCTATTAATTAATAATAATAGTGTTAATAATACTATTTATTTTACTAGATTTTATTTTACCTGAGGCCAAATTTAGCCCCAACAATTCCCTGAAAAACACTAGTATTTGAATTTATACATTATACATTGGATCACAAGTTGCTCCTCCTCTTCTTCTTCTTTCTTCTTCCTCTTTTTTTTTTTTTTTGCAACAACTCAACACAACAAAGTTGTGTTTAATTTCAAGACATTTTCATTGCCCCCAAACAAAACCCCATGTCCATTAGCTTTTGTTCTCCATTCCCTTTTACTCCCAACCCCTGGTAACCACTTACATTCTTTCTCTCTCTATGGATTTGCCTGTTCTGGACTTTTCACATAAGCGGAATCATGAAATATATGGTTTTGTGACTGGTTTCTTTCACTTAGTTTAGTGTTTTCAAGGTTCATCAATGTTGAAGCATGTATCAGTACTTCATTCCTTTTTTTTATTTTAAATATCCCACTGTACAGATATATCACATTTTATTTACCTACTCATCACCTGATGGACATTTGAGTTGTTCCAACTTTACCTATTATGAATAATGCTGCTATGAACATTCATGTACCAGTTTTTGGGTGAACATATGCTTTCAATTTTCATAAGCATATACTTTGGAGTGAAAATACAGAGCCATATGGTTAATCTCATGTTTAACTGCCAAACTGTTTCCCAAGATGGCTGCATCATTTTACATTCCAGCCACAATGTATGAGAGTTCTAACTGTTCCACATCTTCAGCAACACTTATTGTTATCAGTCTTTTTAAATATAGCCATTCCAGTAGGTATGAAGTGGTATTTAATCGTGATTTTAGTTTGCATTTTTCTAATGGTTTATGATGTTGAACATTTTTCCACATACTTGTCATTCATTTGTTTATCTTCTTGGAAGAAATGTTTATTCTTATCTTTCACTCATCTTTAAATTGGGTTCTTTGTCTTTTTATTGTTAGAGTTGTAAGAAATTCTGTCTGGGTTCAATTTCCTTTATACTAAAGTATGATCTCTAGTGGCTTCTTCAGCCAGAATTTTTCAATGTTAGACTCCCTTTATTTGAAAATGTCTTTTTTTTTTTTTCACTTTTACCTTTTCTCTATCTTCTGGTGATAGTCTGTAGCTACCCCTGGGTTGTGGGAATACACCTGTAGGGAGGTTTCGTGTTTCCTTCTCCTGGTCCCAGGAAGTTTTAGATGTTTCACTTTGGGATCTCCATATCCTGCAATGATGTTACATCAGACTCCACATTCAGGCATGGCCCAACTGAGGGCTGCAATTGCCAAAAGAATCCTTTTTGTCTACTCCGAGTATGAAAAAAAAAAAAAAAAATGACCAGCTCCCTTGGGCAGAGGGCAAAATTTTTCTAAACCTTCTTTTATTAGGAGGGTCCCAGATTTATGCAGGAGTCTCAGTTTTAGGTCCTTCTCTCCTGTGAACTCAGGTTACATCTTGTCCCCCGCTCCCATTAATGTGATACTCCCTGGGGCACAGTATCACCATTTCCTACTGTTCTGCCTAGGAGTTCCCACATCACTTCTTGCATCTTGAGATTTCCTATTATTTCTCTGGAGGTTACTTTTGTATTATACATATCTATGTGTTGTAATATGAGAGATTCACATACTATACACATTACACATTGAATTATAGATTGCTTATAAGAGTGATGCCTCCCATGGAGGTGATTATGATTTTTAAGTATATGGGTATGGCTGAAAAAGCAGATTACTAATGGCCTTCTAAATAACCCCTATAAATAAATGAAATGTTGTCATCAATTTACAATTGCCACTATTTTAAGAACCTCTCACTGTATCTGTCTCTTAGTCCCAACCTCCTGAAGCATTTGCTAAAAAAGATGTGCCCTATTCCTGATAGTTTCATTTCATATAGGATTAGCCCTATGGTTCTCAGCTGCCACAAATTACTTAAGTTATTCTCAGGGATCCTCACAGAAGTTTCCCTTCAAATCCTCACTTGAAATCATTCTACTGCTTATCCACTTTTTTAAAATGACCTGCAAAAATGGAACAAGTTTGACACTGGTAAACATTGATAGTCATGGTAATAAGCCTTCAGTAAAATAAAATCAGCAACAGTAGACTATCACCTGATACCAAATCTGGTATAGTCAAAGTTCTTCGAATTCTCTCTACTCTGATTTCAATTGCAGTGATGGAGTTTACGTAAACCTTTGTGAAAAACAGATCTCGATTGTTCCACCTAAACTCTGAACTATGTTGCTCCAATCAGGTGTATCATAAGGTATTCTGTACCCAGTGCAAAGATGTCAGTGAACATTCAAGGAACAAGCAAGTAAATTTTTTTGGCTTCAGTTTTCAGGGTCTGCCTTTTTGCTAACATATATTTTTAAAGGACATTCCAGAAATGAGCAAAAGAACCTAACATAGGCAAGATGTGCATGCCCAAAACAGTGCCTGACTCATAGTAAATGCTCAATAAATGTTATGTGAATGAAAGCTCTAGGTGAACACCTGTGGAGATACAGCAAAAAATAAGGAGCAGTGGCTACTTTCAAAGATCTTATAATTTTCTTAAAGATGTGTGACAAAAATAGGTAACAATTAAAACCCATTATATGATTTAAATAAGAGAGAAAGGTTATAAATAAGCGACATTAGCCACTCTGTAATTAATCATTAATGTCTGCTTTAGGTACTTACTATAGGATTCCGGAGTTCAGAATTCAGAAAATTTTAGACAATAGGGCTCAAAGGATTTAGAATTAGAACTGGGTATTTTGAAGGATCCTCAGGAAAACACTCAAAATGGTCCTAAAACTCATAGATTGCCATGAAATAATTTTTCTTTCTTATGTGAAAGATGAGACGAATAGATGACCATTTTCCTTTATCAAGACTGCCAAGCAAGATCACTCTGCCCTTTCCTGTACGATTCCTGCAGATCTGCTCCGAGAATGAATAATGAGCACATCTGCTGCTTAAGGCCCCATGTTCATCCTCTTTCCCAGTATAAGTCCGTGAATACTGATTGGGGAGATAGGTAGGTATCCTTATGTTTTCACACCAATTCAAATGATTGGCATTTACCTACTGCGGTTATAATTTGATTTCACCAGGAGCTCTTAATCTCTGTCCCAGGTAAAGTAATGAAAAACAAAGGGTCAAAGCACCCCTTGCCAGAGGTGTCTGATCCAGTTTTGAAGTCTAGGATCATTTGATATTTGCAGAGTCCCACCTTTAGGACTAAAGATGAAAGTGATATGGGAAAAATCCTAAGATGATCTGACACTGCATCTGATAGGGAAGAAAGGGAATATTATGTCATTGGTCTTGTTCTCTTGGAGCTCTGAAGTTTCCTTTTTCACTGTTTATCGAAAGAATAGGTACACAATCTTCCAGAGACAAAGCATTTCCCAATTTGAGAGACACTGAACAAAAGAGGCCTAGGGTTTGAATGGGCAAATGTGTGCCCGGCAGCACCCTGAAGGTGAGAGGAATGAGACGAGCAAAATTCACTCTGGCAGGAAACCAAGAGACATATTTAGGGGATTCTGAATGAGCCAAGTTGACTTGTGAAGATGATTTCTGTAACAATATAATGGGATATGAGGCATGATAAATTGAAGTTGAAACTAGGCTGCAGAGTACCTTGAAAGCTATACTACGGAGGATCCTGTAAATGTCAAGGAACCATTTAAAGTTTCTGACTCAGGAGGCAACAAGATGAAAAGGAATTTTAAAAAATAATTGTTGGGCTCTATCTAGGTAAGACTAGATGGAAAAGTTGAGAGAAAGGAGAGTCATGTTGCTGGCAAATCAAGATATCATCAGGCCATGGTAAGAACTGTGGGGAAAAGAAAAGGAAGAAAGGAATGAATGATTAGAACGGTCTGAGTGGTAGATTCCAAGGTTGGTTAACTACCTGGAAAAGGGTGGTTAAACCAACAGGTGGCTACCTATTAAAACCTATCACAGTTATTATCAGCTGCCTGAACCTTGAACTGACTGTCAAGGCCACCCAAGGCCCTCACACCTCATACCTTTCTGTAGAACAGAAAGAAGAGAGACCTACCCATCATTGT
Source organism: Mirounga leonina (assembly GCF_011800145.1). NCBI lineage: Eukaryota > Metazoa > Chordata > Mammalia > Carnivora > Phocidae > Mirounga > Mirounga leonina. The sequence continues at coordinate 32,986,236 of NW_023270415.1, read as the reverse complement.
GCATTCCTTCTCCTGACTCTATTATCCCTATGAAATGATACTGGCCTGGGACAAGTTACCTGTCACAGGTGCAATTTCTCAATGTGTTTTCATTGCCCTGAAAAGTCTTGAGCTTCTGTTGGCTATTTTTCCATCTTCTATGACTTTTCTTTCTCCCTTCTTGGCCCAGGGTCCTCTTTCTGAATTCTCAACATCAAACTATTTACACTGGCTTTGTCAAAGACTACTCCCAGATAACATTCATGCCTTATTTAGGCTTGTTGGGTTTTAAATGAAGAGTCCCTTAAATTACCCAAAGGAAAAAGAAGTATGTGGGAAGAATATGAATTACAGTGGGAACTGGAACTCACAAGGGGGTCACTCCCTCCATTTCTGCATCAAGAACAGTGAGGTCTCTGCTGTTTTCTGTACACCTGCTTGAATGTTACCTCTAACAACCATCCTTTGGTAAGCTCCTAATTCCTTATTCTCTATTACTTTGTTTTGGTACCTGGACCATCATGGACATTCAGGCCTGACTTACCTCATGTTCTTTCAGCTACAGCCTTTTTCTAAGATTTTTTTCTTTTCTAGTACAAAGTACATCATCAGTTGTCATCAGTCACCTAGAAAAAAAATCTTCTAGTACAAAGTACAGAGAAAGAAACTGAGAAAATCTAATTGGCCCAGGCTATTTTTGAGGTAGGACAGAGTTTATATGTCACTATCTGACCTAGACTTTTTATACCATAGGCTAACCTGTGGGTTAGATATATTTAGGTCCTTTTGCTACAAAGAGATACGAAGAGAGATGACGTGGTTTTGCAAAACACACCATCATTTTGTTAGAGTGAAGGCTGCTATAGCAAATTACCACTAACTGGCTTAAACAATACAAATTATCTTATAGTTCTATATGTTGGAAGTCTGACACAGGTGTCACCAAGCCAAAATCAAGGTGCCATATGGCTACATTCCTTTCTGGAGGCTCTAGAGGATCCAGTTCTATGTTTATTCAGGTTGTTGAGAGAATTCAGTTCCATGTGACCGCAGAACGGAGGTCCCTGTTTCCTTCTCAGCTGCCAGGTGAGAACTGATCCCAGCTTGTAGAGGGCACCCCCATTCAAGGTCCCTTCCCCCATCTTCAAAGCCAGTAACGGTGAGTCAAGTCAAGTCTCTCTTACAGTTTGAATCTTTCCTCTTTCTGTCAAACTTCTGACCACAGCCAGAAAAGTTATATGCTGTTAAGGACTTAGATCATTAATTTGGGCCCACCTGGATAGTCTAGGGTTATTTCCCCATCCCAAAGTCCATACTCTTAATCATAACTACAAAGTCCCTTTTGTGCATAAGGTAACACTCATAGGTTCTGAGGATTCATGTATAGACTTCAAAGTGCTATTATTTTGCCTACCACAACCACCTAGATATCAAAGCCTATGAAGAGAGTTGTTTTGTTTTCCTTTGAGAAAAGAAAAAAGATAGGGACAGGCAAGCTTTACAAATAAATCTAGCTCATCACAGTAGTTTTGCTCATGCAGTCTCCCCAGTCTAGACCCATCCATTTGCATCCTTTAAAATTCAGCTGTAATGCAATCTCCTTTAAAACCTTTTTAAACAACTTGAGCTCATATAATTGCATCCTTTGTCAGATTACATGCTAAATTCATGATCAATGCCAGTTTTCCCCACATTATTTAAATTAATTAACTCAATCATCCATTCATTCAATAATACTTACTGAGATTTTGTTAAAAGAACTCCTAATGGCATAATGGTTATAAATATGAATATACATCATTATTGACTTCAAGGAATTCATGTATTTTGTGATCACTTATTTTGTCTCCTTAGCAAAAATGCTAGCTTCATGAAGGAAGAATCACACCCTTGGTGCTTTAGCAAAATGTTAAACCAAGGCACAATCGTTAAATAAATGAATGTCCAATTACTAAAAATTAAAAAAAAATCAGTCTTTAATTCCAAGGTAGTATAATTAATCTTTGATTAACAACTATAGACATTTATGCATTAAATAATGATTTAAATTGTATTCAGAATGGGAGAACTGGCATTATTTACTATACATCATTTCCTTTGGAAAGTACCTTGTCAGGTCATGATTACATAAAATTAATAGAGCCTTACTATTTCTTAACATCATAACTTCTTCTGTCCTCTATCAATACATCTACTTCTATCAATGGGAAGTTTCCTGTCAAAATACATTAAGAATGACTGACAGCTGTCTTATGGTTATGAAGAATAAACTGAAAATTTAGAGATAAATCAATAGTGAGTCACAAGCATTTCAATATTAAAGAAAAAACATTTAGTACACAAAGCCGATATTTAATTAAAACTTGTAAAATCCAAATTCCACTCCTTTTCAGATTAGCAATATTTATCTTTAAAGTAATCTGTGGTTCATCAAAATACAATTGGAGCCATTAAATTTAGATCACGAGTAAGGCTTAAATTTGTTACTGAAGAGCTAAAGTTGCTTCGATACAGGTAGGTTTCCAACTGATTTGACCAAAACCCTCAGCTTGAAGCATATTTTACACTGTGACCAACTACATATAAATGGATAAAACAAAAATAAAGCTTTCATAAAATGTCTACTCTTTATGACATGCCCATGTACTCCGCTCTTTTCTTAACTCAATTCTATTCCACTCTTCTAAAAATCCAGCATTTAACCTAAAAAATTTATTTCATCACCCATTAATGGATCACCAATAGGTTGGAAAACTATTGTTCCAGAACGTTCTACACAATTCAGCTAAGAACTTAAAAGCATTTTTTTCTCTTTATTAAGTCAAAAAATTTATAAAATATAACTCATGGTAATTATTTTACAAAACAAGATAGGGCAATTTGTTAGATTATACTTAAATGCATTATCTTTCATTATAAAAACAGTTATAAAACCCAATAAATTATAGCTTTGTTTACTTTTTATTTATAGAAATGTTCAAGAAACAGATTTGGACTTTGTTCAATATTTATTATTTGGTGTCAGCAGGGAAGGAAACTATAAACATTTGCTAAACACACTGAAAGACTGTTTCCAGTTTAGATTTGTAAATACTCTTAGCACATAAGTAAACTGGAAATGTTATTTTGAGTCTCCAGTGTGAATCAGAACAAACATTCTTATGCATATTAAAAGCCACAATAAAAAAAATGCAGTATATTTTTCCACTAGTGAAAGAACACAGTTGCCAAAATGAAATGTTAAATCAGAAAACTATGCTTGAAACACTGAAATTAATAACATCTACAAATAGAAACCTTACCAAAAACTTCTGATTTGGAACCATAACTCCCCCAGTCACTGGTGTCATGCAAATTTCTATCAACAGAGAAGAGTTGACTTGATTGCCATGAAAATTTTCTAAGTATGTTAGTGATGAAGCAGAATTTTTTTAAAAAAAGCTTTGAGTTCAGTAAGTGATGAGAAAATTTCCTGTTGAGTGTTTTATTATATGAAATCTATTTAGCTAGGCAATTAATTTATAAGCATATGAATTTTATTTTTTAAACTTACAAAAACCTGAATTGATACAATGAATTTCAAAAAAGCAATCTATACAACTTTTTTTTTTGTGGGTACATAGGACCTCAGTATATTATTTTCTCTGCTTTTGTGTTAGAAATTTTCTTTAATGAAAATTCTTTCCAATCTATACATCTTAAAATCACTAAGATGGCTATTTTAATGACATGTCATAACTAAAGCAATATGACATGTTAAAAAATGAAATTTTCAAGTATCAAATACCTAGAAATTAATAAATTCAGGTAAAAGTAAGGAAAACAAGCCCAAACATTTTGTTTTTTTTTTTGTTGTTGTTGTTATTGTTGTTGTTGTTTTTAAGATTTTATTTATTTATTTGACAGAGAGAGACACAACAAGAGAGGGAACACAAGCAGGGGGAGTGGGGGAGGGAGAAGCAGGCTTCCCGCCGAGCAGGGAGCCCGATGCGGGGTTCGATCCCAGGACCCTGGGATCACATCGTGAGCCGAAGGCAGACACTTAACGACTGAGCCACCCAGGCTCCCCAAGCCCAAACATTTTGAACTAATATTGTAGAGCCATATTTTCAGATTTCAACATAGTATATAGAGAAAACTGAATTTTTGTTATATATTGATCAATAAGTAGTACATGAAAGCTAATGTGACTCAGGACTTTTTTGAGATAACTTATAAACAAATAAGATATTTATTAAAGAATGTGACTCAAAAATCTATTCAAAATTTAATTTAATTCTATCTGAATAAAATTCAGTAATCAATCCAAAACTAAGTAATACTTTATAAAAGTAACAAATGAATCTTCAGAAACAGTTGTGTAGTTACACAAAGTTAGTGGGACTGATCATATTTAAATGTAAGTGAAGTGTTATAAGGCAGTGCAAACAGTAATCAATATACGGATGACAGAATTTCAATCCCAAAATTGTCATCTGCTGTATGTTAAAATATTTATCACGCTCCAAAATTACAAAAGTAACTAAATAGATAGGAAAATAATAATCATAAAATAGAATTAATGGCAATTTGGTTTACTCGAAGAAAATCAGGATTGGTAGGGCTTTTGATCAATACAGAGAAAAGGATTATTCACATAATTTTTAGGTGACTGTTTCTATGATCCTAACAATTAAGCAGTGTAATTCCAGACCTCACTCTCCTCAGGTTGCTATTTTCCTGGTTGGTCACTGTAATGGGTTGCATTCAAGTATGGCCACCAACAATCTTTCCCCTTTTAGTCATACTGTTTCAAAAATCGAGAGGTGCCACTTTTAGTTGCCATGTTAATGATGCCACTTTGATCTGAGCGGACTTTGTGGGTTGCTCTAGTCAACACCATGAGGCTGATATTATACATGAAGTGACATTCCTGGAGTTCAGATTCAAGGCCTTAATAGGATTGGCAGCCTCCACTTCTCTCTCAGAACCCTCAGGCCACCATGCTGTGAGATACCAAGCTAGCCATCTGGGCTTGTCACATGGGGGAGAACTAAGGGTCTCTGGCTAAAACCCCACCCCAACCACCAGCTGAATGTAGCTTCACGAGTAACCACATCTGAGACAGTAGAGGTGCAGTGAATACACAGAACCATGAGAGAAAAGAATTGCTATAGTGTTCAGCCACTAAGTTCCAGGATGATTTGTTATGCACAAATAGGTAACTGAAAGCATCAGTTTACTTTCCTCATATGGCCTTAACTTTACTTCAGGAAATACCTAACTTCAAGCACAATATAGCTGCCAGCCTAGGAAACTCAGATAGAACATAATAAAATACACTAAAAGACGTAATACATAGTATGTGATACAATCCAAAACAACTCCTCTCCATCTCCAGCCTTTTCAGGCAATGCACTGAAGCCAAATAGCTCTGCCAAATCTGATCACTGATCCGCAACATCAAAGGCTTCACTCTAGGGGTCCTAACATGGAAGGCAGTGTGTGTGCTCACATATCATACACCCAGACTTTTGAAATACGTGGCATGTTATCAATGTTTCCTCTTAGGCACTGTTTTATACTACATGCTTTCCTGTTTTTGGTCCTGGCTATTCAGAATCATCATTAACACGACAACTAAAAGTGGCATGAAAAGCACTAACAGGGGTTTGATCATTTTTTTTTTAAAGATTTTATTTATTTATTTGAGAGAGAGAATGAGAGACAGAGAGCATGAGAGGGAAGAGGGTCAGAGGGAGAAGCAGACTCCCTGCCGAGCAGGGAGCCCGATGCGGGACTCGATCCCGGGACTCCAGGATCATGACCTGAGCCGAAGGCAGTCGCTTAACCAACTGAGCCACCCAGGCGCCCCCGATGATCATTTGTTTTTAATTAAGCATATATCAAAGCATAAGCAGGAAAGACATATTTTTTTAAAACTTATTTCTTAATGAATATCTGAATGACTATGTGGAAGATAATATTCTGGTCTCAAATTTAATGCTGAAGGAGTATCCCTGTTCAAGTCGCTTAACTTCTTTACGCCTTATTTTACTGAACAATTAGAATGGTAATACCTGTCCTGACATACATCACAGGAAATTCGTTCAAATAAATGAGATAATATATATGAAGGCACTTTTGAAGACTACCCAAGAGGGTAGTTAATGACACATGAGAAAAATGTAAGGCATAGAACACAGGAGTTGGAGAGGAATTTAGAGGTCAGGCTATGCAACATCGCTTCTGCATTATGATTCACCTTGCACTTGACCTACATTGTAAAGGCAGGTCATTTAGTTTTCAGACAGCTCTAATTGTTAGTAATGAGCTTAAATAACCTGTGTCCTTGTCCCTTCTGCCCTTTGGCCTTATTTCTTTCCTCCAGAGCACCACAGAACATTTCTATTCTATCCCCGATTCAATTCAGTTCAAAAGCATATTGTCAGGAATTGAACTAAGACATGGGCTACAGATATGAACGATATGTTAGTAAGACAAGGTCTAAGACAAGGTCTGTGCTCTGATGTCCCTCGCAGGCTAGTGGAGACAGACACATGACAATAAATTAATGTCCTTCAATGTGGTAAGAGCTGAATGAAGCTATAAGGATGGGGCAGAGACACAGAGAACACAAAAGAGGCAGTGGTCTACCCACCTGGGCACATCAGGCAAGTCCACAGAGGGACGGCATCTCTACAACTGAGTCTTGAAAGGCAATTATGGGAATAAGTTTGTGAGGAAATATTAAAAAGTGAATTTGTAGGGAAAGATAAACAGTAAGAATAAATTCAATTATCTGCTAACATGCTCCCATTATCACCTCTGCAAAAATTCTTAAACAGTTTTTGCATGAACTTCATGGTACATAATTTACAGATCCACTCATAACCCAGTGAGACTGGTATCATTTTTCTGAACGTTACAGATCTGAAGAAGAATGAGGAGGAGAAGGAACGGAAACAATAAACCAAGTCCTGGAGACAAATTTTATAAGATAATGTCTTTTGTTGAGACAACCCAATACTGCAATTTGTTTATTGGGTGGTAAGGGCAAGGGGAGGAGAGTGGCAGAAGAAGCTAGCATTTGTGTACAAAAAACACCTAGTCTATCTTCCCATTAAGTCTTTTAAAGACTGGTTTTGCTATCCTTTCTGTAGGGCTCTATTTATTTCAACCTAAATGTAAAATGTGGTATTGATTCCTCTAAATTTTCATCTTGTTTTCAGACACTGACTCTAATCAAATGAAAATAACTGAGTTCCAATTTTTTTTCTTTCATCAAGGACCTCGCTTATGCCACTCATTTCTACAATATCTTAAATCCTGAAAAAGCTATCCATTTTCTACGTGCTCATCTGAATCATCATTGATTAAAAAAATCATCTGAAGAGGGCCCTAAGCAAATCCCATCATCACAATCCTTCACCTTCTTGAAAATCTGGTAACCAACACTCTGTGCATGAGGCTACCTCAGTTCCCCCCCTCCAAGGACCAAATAAGCTGATGATTCTCAAATTGATGTCTACAGTCACTAGTTCTATTCTAAGTTCCAGAATAGTGTATCTAATTACCTTCCAGAATTTTCACATAGATCTGCAACAAGGACTTAACTCCATGTTCCGAAACATCTTGTTATTTCCATTTATCCTCTCAACCTGCCTTTCCCCTGTTATTATTTGACAAGCTTAAAGGCAGCCTCATCCTCATAGTTATCATCTAGAAATGATGATTAATTAAATTTTTTTGGTCACAAAATAACTTGGTCCCCAAATAATAAATGAGTTTAAAATAACCACCATCCCATATCCCTAACATTTGTAAGGATAATGTTTGTTGAATCTTTACTGGGATAATCAATCCTATGCATATTCAGAAAATGTACCTATCCAACTAGGAGAGTTTATGGAATCAGAAAGAGGAAACATGCTTTGGGTATGAGGTGAGTCTACTGCTTACTGTCCTGGAGTCACTCCTAACCGTGCAACAACTGACCACAGACCAGGCATGATGTAATTTCTGACCTAGTATTAGAAGACATATGTTAGTATCACCATGATGATGTTGATGAAAATTTGTAACACCAAAAGATTTGCCTGCTATGAACTTTTATGATTTTATGGCTGTACTTGGCATTTTGCAGTCCCATTAAATAATTAAGTAGGTCTTCATTTCTTCCAAGTGTCACTGCTCTAAGTATGACCTTTCAACTCTAGGTATAGTCTTTGGTAATTGGAATTTAAGTAGGCAAAAACAATGAAATCCTGCATAAATTTTCCTCTATAATTCTAAGATTCAATAATCTGTGACCTAATATTCCATAAAGTAATTCAGGCTGAAAGTAGGGCTCCACCAACCACCTGAATGTTTTCCAATTATCTTTCTTGGCCATGTTGTTCCTAAAATCTTTTTCTCAGCAAGTTTTCTTTACTTTATCAAGAATCATGTTTTTTGTTAAAAAAAAAAACTTAAAAAAAAATCTGTACTTTCTGGCGCACCTGGGTGGCTCAGTCAGTTAAGCAGCCAACTCTTGATTTCGGCTCAGGTCATGATTTCTGGGTCCTGGGATTGAGCCCCAAGTCAGGTTCCATGCTCAGCGTGGAATCTGCTTGAGGACTCTCTCTCTCTCTTTCAATCCTCTCTCTCTCCCTCTGCCTCTCTTCCTGCTCACTCTCTCTCTCTCTCTCGCAAATAAATAAATAAATCTTTTAAAAAAATCCGTACTTTCCAAAAGTTCAAAAACTATTTCATAAACACCTATTGTGTTCAGATATTATCTCACTTAAACTTCTAAAGAATCCTATAAATTAGATAGTGTTAGATAGGTACAGAAGAGAGTGGGTAAGGTTATGGCTCAAGGGACAGAGCCTGGTTCAATTCCTAGGCTTGCATGCTATCCACAAGGTAAATTACTTAACCTCTTTGTACTTTAGTTTCCTAATATAGAAAGCGGGAACGATTGTGATGATACCTACTCCCTAGAATCATTTGAGAATGAAATGAGTAATTCATTTAAGACCCCTCGAATAACAAAAGCGGAGGTTAAGTCATTTGTTGAAAATTATACAGTCAATATGTAGCACTCCCCTATTTCAGATAACTTTCTCTTACCCAAGTCCAGTTCATTTTCTCTACCACGGCTGCATGAAGATCCTATTTTTTTTTAAATAGATGTAGACAAGATGAGACATCAAGTAGAGCCAAGATTACTCTAAAGGTCCTCAGGACAGCAAGCATGACCTTCAGAAATGGTTTCATGTCAGAGAATGTCTTTTAATATGAGTCACTCCCACTTAATACACAGGAAGCACTTTACCAGCTGTTAGAGTTAAGAACACACTTGACTTAATGAAAACTGTTACATGTCAAAACAAAGGTTTCTGCTGGCAAATAAAGTCTTTTTCAGAAATCAGAAATGTTCCTCTCTATATGTTCAGAGAAAAAAAAAAAAAAAAAAACTACGCGTACTTTTGCACATAGCTCCAGTCTTGCCTAGAACCTCTGATGATATTGTATTAATGCTAAAAACTAGAACAGAAAATGTGGCACCCTGAAACTGCTGACAGATGTTGGCAAACAAGCCCACACATATTACCCTTCTCAACCTCAGAGAGAATTATACCCTTCACCAGTAAGTAATCAGACATACCCTTTGCAGCTCTGGCCTTTGGTGGACCTGTATAATTGTGGCAAATTGCTGCTTTTCCATGACACTAGGTAATTCATGATATTTAATGTGTGTCTCTTTCAAAATATTTTTAAATGAAACCCTACTCATGATGATAATAATTTTGTTAAGTGGTATCCTTATTTATGCTCCTGGTTATAAAAGGGGAAGAATCTTCTCATTTAGTCTATAGTGAAATTATATGCAATACAATAGTCCCCCCTTATCTGCAGGGGATATGTTCTAAGACCCCCAGTGGATACCTAAAACCACAAATAGGACCAAATCCTATATGTACTATGTTTTTCCTATACACACATATGATGAAGTTTAACTTATAAAGTAGGTACAGTATGAGATTAACAATAATAACAAAACAATCGTAATAATACACTTATAATAAAAGTTATAGGAATGTGGTCTCTCTCTCCCTCCCAAAATATCGTCTCGTACTAGGCTTACCCTTTTTCTTGAGAATGATATGACATGACAGAATACCTATGTGTGAGATGAAGTGAGGTGAATGGTGTAGGTGTGACTGGAGTTAGACTATTACTGAGGATCATCTGCTTCGAGACTGCTGTTGACTAAGGTTAACTGAAACTAAAGAAAGTGAAACCATGGGTAGGAAGGGGACTAATGCAGCTCATTCATTCATCCATTTCCAACAAATTGGCTTTTAAAAATATTTTTTTCATAAGAAATTTTATTTTATCTCAAGTTTTTATTTGGTTTTGAAAAATCTTAATGGAATTTCTGAAAAAAGAACTCTAATATGTGCATTTAAGCATATACAAAGCCATTTCAGATGTGCAGTTGCACTTATATGATTACTTCAATTTCCACAAATATTTTCTTGAGTGTCTACTGTTAGGCAATATTCTATAGATAGAAATATAAACAAGGCAAAATTTCCCTATTAAAAAGTTTAGGTGAAGGGCACCTGGGTGGCTCAGTTGGTTGAGCATCAGGGTCTTGATTTCGGGGTGGGTCATGATCTCAGGGTGGTGGGACTGAGTCCTGAGTAGTTGGGCTCTGAGCTCAGCAGGGAGTCTGCTTGAGATTCTCTCCTTCTCCCTCTCCTCCTCCCCCCACTGGCATACACGCACACACACTCTTTATCTCTCTCTCTCTAGAAAAAAAATAAATAAATTTCTAAAAAAAGAAGTTTAGGGGATTAAAAAAAATAAGTCAAACCCCTAAGTCAGGATTTCAAAGGCCTCTACCCACTAGTCGTAGCAGAACTTGCCAGAAAAACTTGCACTAACCTCCATCAGTGACCTGAAGCATGAGCTAAACTTAGCTTCTTTTGAATTTTCCAATATATTCTGAACTTACGCATTCCCATATATTTTTTTTCTAAAAGTTTTTCATATGTTTTTCCACTGCAGTCTACCTAAATTCAACATATCTTTTAACATTATCTCAAATTATTCTTCTAGGATCGCCACCAACCAGAAATAATCTTTTTCCAGCATTTCAAATCACTTGTATGTGACATTCCAGGCTTTGCAGTCTAGTAATCTGGGTTTGGCAACTCATATACTATAAGGGAAAATGTGTGAAGCTGGAGTCTAGAAGGTGTCTAAATTTTTTTGTCCTATACACTCTGGTACAGTACCTTACACATTCGTTAAGTATTTTTAAATTAAATTAAAAAATAATTTAGACTTTCAGCTTTAAGCATGTATTGATTTGTGATATAAAATTGATGTACTTGAACTTTTTCGTTTCATTTAACACACACAAATACACATATATACACACACATACAAACACACACACACATTTCAGAATTCCCATAGTACTGATATTCTAGAATTCAGGATATATTTTCAAAAGCCAAAGGCAGTTGGAGCCCCCAGGAAGGGTATTCAGACTAGACCCAGATAAAGCAGAATTTATGCATCTTTCCCCCATAGCATATCCCAGTGTCAAAGGCACAAGCCCTCACTGGTCACTAGGCCTGAAGACCACATGAACTTTTCTTTTTTTTTTTTTTTTTTTTAAAGATTTTATTTATTTATTTGACAGAGAGAGACACATTGAGAGAGGAGCACAGGCAGGGGGAGTGGAGGGGGGAGAGGCAGTCTTCCCGCTGAGCGGGGAGCCTGATGCGGGGCTCGATCCCAGGACCCTGGGACCATGACCTGAGCCGAAGGCAGACGCTTAACGACTGAGCCACCCAGGCGCCCCCACATGAACTTTTCTAAAACAGCTAGTTGAGATGACATTAGTTAGCATTTTCTAAAGAAACAGAGTCCATATATACATATAAGTTCATATATATTCAGAAATAATGTTTTACCAGCTAACTGGGCATCCCTTAGCCCAGTCAAACTAACACATTAAATTTGGTCCCATCATGGAAACCAAATTCCAGGTTTCCACTGCTTCCACTTGTACTTTTCTGTCTACATCCTTTGAGGACAAGGCTAAACAAGCATTAGAATTGCCTGAGTTGAAAAGGTACTCATAATTTGAACAAGTATATCCAGTACTATGAATTAATATTATATCTTTAAAATAAAAAAAATAGTTCATTGCTTTCAAAGTATAAACAACAGAAGATGAAATATACTTAGCTTAGTTGATACTAAAAAGATAAATAATTTTCAACAAAGGTAAAAGAAAAAGAGCAGAATCTCTGAAAACTTTGGAATTTTATGTTGGTTAGAAGATAGCATAGTTTGCAAATAAAGTAACCAATGGTTCCATTTTCTCTAGAACTATTGACGTCCCCAGGATGTGAGACTTGCAGTGCTAAAACCAGTGAAGTCTCAGACAAATCGGAACAAGTTTGTCACCCTCGTTACAAAAGATTCAGCAACAATACTTTCATCCATTCATGGATATTAATTCTCCAAAAGATAATGTGGATTGGGCTGAAGTGGACAGGCAATGCCGTGCTGCACCTTGGACTGGGGAGTTGGCACTAGGAAGAAATGGAACCATAAAAAACAGAGAGAAATGCTTGTCTGTATAAATGAAGTCAGAGGAAGAAATATTGCTTTAAATTATCTGGGTATAAACTCTACTTTATCTCACCAGACAGTGGGTAAAAGATTTCCTACTTCAAGAGACCTATAATAAGCACGCAAAGACAAGATCCAAAAAGTATGGCTAAGACTTTATACATAAACAACTTTTTAAATTTAAGATCTAAGACAAGTATTGTAACAACACCCAAGGGGGCTCAATGACGGAACAACCAGAATCTATCTTTCCCAATCAATTACTTTTCAAATACCAGGCATAGATATGCCTCTTTTCATTCAAAGGTAAAGAAAGTAATATGAGGGAGGCTACACACTCTCACACACACACACACACACACATTTTAAGGACAGTAATACTAGTTGAGAGGTAAGTATATGTCAAATAAAAAGCACCGGAGATTAGGAGGGAAGTTTTATTAAATATAAGTAAAATTGTAAAAATGGAAACCAGAATTTGAAGCAAAAATAATAAGAAACTAAATCTGTAGTGTAAATGATAAACTTGAGAGGATTCTCCAATAATGTATGGAAATAGAAGAAAATTAAAAATGGGACACTGATATTGTTGAAGAAAAGACCAAACATTACACAGAAATAACATGCAAAAACAAAATAATTCACTTCAAAATTTGAGTTTGAAAATTGAAAGGATTATTTATTTCAACATAATTTAAAAAATCAATACAGCATATTCTGGGGATTTTTTTTTTTTTTCTCCAAGGGATAAGGGGGAAAAATCCAGAGAAACAAAAGCAAGTCATACACAACAGAAATCATATTTGCCCAGACTTTACTCTTTACCACTAAATTATAAAAATCATTCAGTCAATGTCTACAGAAACACTAGCTGTCCATGAATCAATTTATGGCCTACAGTCATTTCTTTCACCATCTCTGCTTTAAAAAAAAGAAAAAAAATTTGAATATGAATGCTTTCAGAATAGGTCTGTACTTCCCTATTTTGCCACAGACCTTATCTATTACATTATATCAGATGCCTTCATGATTTACATTTCTTTGTTTCAAAATTTTATGTAAATTCCAGTTAGTTAACATACAGTGCAATATTAGTTTCAGGAGTAGTATTTAGTGATTCATCATTTACATATGTGCTCATAGATGCTCAACACAAGTGCTCAACGCATGTGCCCTCCTTAAAGCCCATCATACATTTAGCCCATCCCCCACCCATCGCCCCTTCAGTAACTCTCAGTTTGTTCTCTATAGTTAAGAGTCTCATGTGGTTTGATTGCACTACTAGGTATTTACCCAAAGGATACAAAAATACTGATTCGAAGTGACAAATGCACTCTAATGTTTATAGCAGCATTATCAACAATAGCTAAAATTACGGAAATAACCCAAATGTCTATCAACTGATGTATAGATAAAGAAGGTGTGGGAGGTGTGTGTGTGTGCGTGCACATGCATGTATATATATACATATATACATATATATATATATATGCTCGCATATATATATGTATATATACGCAGTGGAATATCACTCAGCCATCAAAAAGAATGAAATCTAGCCATTTGCAAGATGTGGATGCAGCTAGAGTATTATGCTAAGCAAAACAAGTCAGAGAAAGACAAATACCATATGACTTCAATCATATGTGGAACTTAAGAAACACAATAGATGAACATAGGAGAAGAGGGAAAAAATGATTTACATTTCTGACTTGGATCCTGTAGACTTTTGTGAGTTTTCTTTAACCTGGGGTCTATAGAGACTTTACAACTAGTTGATATTGTGATCCATGTCTGAACCAAAAGCACTTTCTTATGATAGAATACTTTCATGGCACTCTTAAAATGAGCACCATCTGTCTAGAATTAAAATAAATCATAAGAATAGGCAAGACATTATTTATTAATGGTGTGTACAGAGTATGTTGAACACAGTAAAATGTAAAGGTTTTTCTCAATGTTTGTCATTAATATGGTGCATCACAAAATAAAATCGTGAACATTTGTAACTCAAAGATAAGAACATGAGACTTAATTTTATATAATGATATATCAACAAAATCTGTGAAACAGGGAAAGGCATAGGAAAAGAGTGCTAATTCCCTCATTTTGCATAAAAGGGGTTGATATAATTTCCTTATTAACATTAATAAACACAGGTTCAAGTATGCTCTTTTATAGAAGTAAAACAGAATTGGAGAAATCTGCAACAGAAGATCAAACTCTTCAAATCTTTCCTCCAAATCATCAAAGAAAAAATAACAGGAATGAAGATAAAGTCCACATATCCGAAGAAGGAAACAAATGCATTAACAAACAGCAAACTAAATAGAAAGCAGGAAAGAAAAGAATAAATATTAAGAGCCTATCCTGTGATAGCAAAAGTAAATAGATTGATGCCCTTATAAGACAAAGATTTGCAGATTGAGAATAAAATCAACTATATGTACCCCCCACCCCAAATTACTTGAAATAAAATGTAATATAAGGGTAAAGTTTAAATATATACATAAGAACAAATATATTATTTCAGCCAAAGTGGAGGTTTTTTTTAATAATAATGCTATTTATTGTTTAGTATCAGTCCACCTAACTA
The DNA here is from genome assembly GCF_011800145.1 of Mirounga leonina. Classification (NCBI taxonomy): domain Eukaryota; kingdom Metazoa; phylum Chordata; class Mammalia; order Carnivora; family Phocidae; genus Mirounga; species Mirounga leonina. Next base: position 32,971,037 of record NW_023270415.1, on the reverse strand, counting down.
AACTCTAGTTTCCAAAAGGAGAGAGAAGTTGCATTTTTTTTTTTTGAGTCACAATTTAATTCCCTGACCTAAAACACAGTGAGAGCTCATTAAATACTGAAGAGATGAGGGAATGGATGAATGAAAGGCAGAGTGAGCAGATGCATGAAGCCCTGCCTGGCTCCAGTTTTAAAGAATTCCTCTCTTGCTTGTTCTGTATCCTATACTCTGTTTCCACAGGAGCTTTTGGAGACCTTTTCTGTAACACTTTCACCATCTGCCTTTATTAGCCTGTTTTTTTTTGGGGGGGGGGTTCCCACTAGTTTATAAACATCTTGAAAGCAGGGAGCATATTTTATGCAAGTATTTCCAGCCCTCATGTTCATTAAATGAACTTCCTTCTATCTGGGTACAGCTTCCTACTCACCACAGGGAGATTCTACATCCCACAGGAATGAGAGATATGAGTAAATGCAATATAAAATATGATGAATGTTACCAGAAATGAATGGCTAACTTATACAACACAATATGCCAAGTGTTGCACAGTATGCTATGCTGAGTGCTTTGTATGTATTAACTCATTTGCTCAGTCCAAGATCCTCAGGCTGAAGGTACTCTCCATTATTCCCATTTTACAGAAGAGGCAGTTAAACCAGAGAGACCTAAATGACTTGTCTAAGGCCACACAACCACTAAGATGCAGAGCCTAGATGCCAACCCAGGGATTCTTGAGTATTAGCTCTTAATAACCATGTTGAACTTCTACAAGATGACTATAATTCAAAAGTGGTATCAAGTAGATAATTTTACTCTTGTAAAAGTTAACATATTTTGTACTAGGAGATTTTTACTGTTTGACATCAAAAGGAAATTACTACCAAAATTCAGTATAAATAAAGTAGCACCTTAAATCTGTTTCTGTATCCTGATGCAGTATCGTCACAAAAGTAGTCTGGTTATTGTTATTTGATCGGAGAGCAATGCTTCTATGTTCTAGTCTGAGAGTTGCATTCCAGAACCTCAATGATTCAAACTCTTCATTTTGGGGGCGCCTCAGTGGCTTAGTCGTTAAGCATCTGCCTTCGGCTCAGGTCATGATCCTGGGGTCCTGGGATCGAGCCCCGCATCGGGCTCCCTGCTCTGCGGGAAGCCTGCTTCTCCCTCTCACACTCCCCTTGCTTGTGTTCCCTCTCTCGCTGTCTCTCTCTCTCTAATAAATAAATAAAATCTTTAAAAAAAAAAACCTCTTCATTTTGTTGCTCTCTGTTTACTTTTTCCCCAGCTTTATTGATATTATATAATCAGTATATAACACTGAATAAGTTTAAGGGGTATAAGGTGTAGAAAGTGATGATTTGATACATGTATATATGTATATACTTGGAAATACCATACACTGGATCCCCATCTTATAACCAAAAGTTTGTACCCTTTGGCCAACATCTCCCCATTTCCACCCCCCACCCCCAACCTCTGGTAGCAGCCAATCTACTCTGTTTCTGAGTTCATCTCTTTTAGATTTTACATATACATGAGATCAGAAGGTATTCATCTTTCTCTGTCTGGCTTATTTCATTTAGCATGACGGTCTCAAGGTTCATCCATGTTGTTGCAAATAGCAGGATTCCCTTCTTTTTCATGGCTGAATAATAGTCCCGCGCGTGTGTGTGTGTGTGTGTGTGTGTGATATCACACGCTGTTTATCCATTCATCTGGAGACAGACACTTTGCTAATTTCTATATCTTGGTTAATGTGAATAATGCTGCAATGAACACGGAGGTACAGATATTTCTTCAAGATTGTGATTACATTTTCTTTGGATATGTATCCAGAAGTGGGATTGCTGGATCAGATGGTAGTTCTATTTTTAAGTTTTTGAGGGAAACTCCATCTTATTTTCCATAGTGGCTTTACCAATTTGTATTCCCACCAACAGTGCACAAGGGCAAACCAATCATTTAAATCTTACGTGCTTCAGTTTTCACAATTCTATAAAGAAAATATCTTTCCCATCTACCTTTTTATAAGAGTATGGTGAAATAAAAAGGCACACTAGGTAAAAATGACTTGTAAACATTACCTAGCACTTCCTTATCTGTCATGTTGCATACAAGAAACACTCTTTCAGCATTATCTCTTTTAGAACTTTAAGAAAGTTTTTAATATTGGAGAATTAGGAACAAATAGCTTTGCAAAAAAAAGTATAAAAATCCTCTGGCATGCTGTAACCTGAGTAGAAGTTGAAGAGGGAGATACTGTTCCAAAGTATGACTTTAGAATGGTTACTTTCTAATATACCAAGGTTGGGAGCGAAAATTGGGCTGCTTGGCACTGTATTTTCTATTCATTTCACCCTATTTTGTCTTTAACTTGTTGATAAATCTGTAAGAAAGTACATGACAAACTTTGTTTGAAAAATCACCTTTTATAGTAACTAAGGGAAATCAGCATCGACTACAGTATTAAACTTTGTATGTGTTTTTTTAAAGCAATTCAACAATATGTTCTAGTGCTTTTAAGCAAAATCCATATAATTCTATATTTCTATATTGCAATTTTCTATAATTAATAAACTAAGTTTTGTCCATAACAGTAACAAATGGCCATTATTTCTCTAGGGTAATGGAAAAAAAAGTCATTTAAAACTGGAACATTACATTATCACACTAAATCTGAAGGTAAATTGAACAAAATATGTATGAAATATAAAGGTAGGAAACACATGAAGTTCTGCCTTGTACCAATTGCTTAGTTGGCTTATCTGGATTTGGAGTTCAAAAACAAATTTTTTTTTAATTCCATACCAAGATGTTAGATTTGACTATCATGTTAAAGTTTTTGAGTGCTAAGTACCCTGTTTCTCTAAAAATAAAGAGTATATGTAGGTAAATTGATTTTCAGTTTCCTTTCTATATAATCTTAGCTGTTAAATGAAGATGTTGGACTTTGTAATATACTAACCTAAAATAAGAATAAAATAAAAAATTCTGTACCAATATTTTTGTAAATTTTTGGACTAATTTTTGAAATATTTTTCTTGCTGTAAAAAAATTAGCTTTTTAAATTTCCCTGTTACTGTGTTATTGATAGATCAATTATGTACATACAGAGAAAATAAACTTTGAACTTTAACATAATAATAAATTAAACTAGGTATTATTATTTTTAATAATTTTCTAGGAAATTTTTTCAAAACTTAGGACCTTCTTCTAAATGCAGTACAGTATAGTGGAAAAGGCTTTCTCTTCAGATATCAAGAAACCTGAGTTTGGTCCTTTGAAACAATCCAGTGTTATCCTTTGACGTCCAGGGTTCAGGTTAGTTTATTATAAAATGCAAATATTCTTTTTCAATTTCAAGACTATAGGATTCCACACCTACTTTTTTTTTAATGGTTGCCATCTGCTTTATTTTATTTTATTTTATTCTTATGTTAATCCCCATACATTACATCATTAGTTTTAGATGAAGTGTTCCATGATTCATTGTTCACACCTACTTTTTATCACTTCCTCAAGTCACTGTCTTTTGACCTTTGAAAATAATTGAACTGTAAATTTAAAAGTTTCACTTAGTATCTCAGAGATGTGTTCGTAAAGTTATAAATTTTAATAACTTATTGATAAGAGTTAAGTTGCTGAAATATGTTAAAGAGAAAATTTTTAAAGAAAGTTATACTATGGGTTCCTCCCCACTGATGTGGATCTCAGACAAATGAAGAATAAACATTACATGATCTCTTCTACCACTTCTATCTAATTGTAACATTTAAAGAAATCCTAATAGGTATCAAATAACCCTTCTTTTAATTCTTTACCTCTATTTGGTAATATCAGGTTTTTTTGTAAATATCTCCTTTCTTATATTTTTATATTCAGCTGTTTCAATATTGTCTGTACAGTTCACTGTTGTCCCTTTTATCACAATGAATAAAGACTTTTGTTCAAAAATAGTCCCTCCGTGACCATGAAATTAACAAATATATAAAAAGAGAAGCATGATACAATGTGGTGTTTCTTTCTTTCTCTTTCCTTAGCTCCCTCTCTATTGATTTTCCACTCAAAATCTTTAATAACATCAGAACAGATAACAAGAGGGAAGGCTGAGAGGAAGAATTTTCTTGTCACCTACAGCTCTACAAATGCAAGTCTAAACCTGGAGAGAGTTTCGGAAAACACAAGATGACTAAGGACTAAGCAAAAGCAGACTGCATCAACAGCAAGAGAAGAGAGGAACAAATTATGGCTGTTATCATTTTGGGGAAACAATATTAGAATAATCATTAATGATGTATGAATGCTGACAACCGAGAGCTCTTGGGGGAATTAAAAGGGATATATCAGGTGTCATCCCCTGGGAAAGGCATGGAATTGTTTGCCTATTAGCAGATTATTTGATCCAGGCTTGATACAGTTGCTGAGTAGGACCATTACTGGCTAATCTTTACTTTTAATTACTCCCATGAGCCCCTGAATTGTTCCTCAAGCTGTAAGCCTAGACCTGGCCTATTTCTTTATGAGGATCCTAAAGAGATGTCTCTTGACAGCCTGAGGGGTACTCAACCAAACTTGCCTCAGCTATTTTAGTACCTAGCATATGAACTGGTGATCCTATTTTTTTTCCTCTTAGATACATAAAGGTATGCCCTAAATAAATTACAAATAAAGCTACATGTACCATGATGATTATTGTTGTTATTAATATGATTGTAATTAGTTCACTAATCTTAAACATAAAAATTACTTATATTTTGAAACTTTTCACTTGACAAAGCTTTTAAAAAATATATTCATTTGACATACCAATGCATAGAGGGATTGTTTCTATTTGGGTGTCATTTTTGAGAGTTATGAGTTAATGCAAAGCAAGGATAGTCTGGGTCCCACCATTTATTTTGTTTATATAACTGAAACTCTGACAGACTGTTTTTACTGTTATCTCTGCCTAAATAGCAGAACTGTGAGCAGATGGTGAGCTGGTTCACTTAGTTTAGACATGTCTGGATTATTACACTTGAAGGGGTACTTTATTACAGGTCCTCAGAAAATAATAAAATAAATTCTTTTTTAGACTAGAATTTTATTTTTTTTCTCTTTTTGTGGCATTTCATTATGTGGATGTGCCATAACTTATTTATTTTTTATTTTTTATTGTTATGTTAATCACCATACATCACATCATTAGTTTTTGATGTAGTGTTCTATGATTCATTGTTTGTGTATAACACCCAGTGCTCCATGCAGAACGTGCCCTCCTCAATACCCATCACCAGGCTAACCCATCCTCCCACCCCCCTCCCCTCTAGAACCCTCAGTTTGTTTTTCAGAGTCCACTGTCTCCCATGGTTCGTCTCCCCCTCCGATTTCCCCCCCTTCATTCTTTCCCTCCTGCTATCTTCTTCTTTTTTTTTAAACATATATTGTATTATTTGTTTCAGAGGTACAGATCTGTGATTCAACAGTCTTGCACAATTCACAGCACTCACCATAGCACATACCCTCCCCAACGTCTATCACCCAGCCACCCCATCCCTCCCACCCCCCACCACTCCAGCACTAGACTAGAATTTTAAAAGAGAAACTACAATAACCAAAACTAAACCACAGATTTATTTAATGATTCACTAATAATTAAAGCCTGCATCCTATCATGTATCATGATTTTCCAAGTTTGGGCCAAGTCTTTTTATACAAATTACCTCATTAAATTATTGCACAATTGTGCAGGAATAAATTTCAAATAGGGCTAAATCTTTGACCTGCTAAGGGACACTATACTAGGTGCACTAAACTTGAGGGAAATGCAGGAACATGCTGGGAGTATTAGTAGCATTTATGTGCATCTGATGAATACACAACTACTGAAACAAGCCAAAGGGTTTAACGCATCACAGAAGAGTGACCAAGTAAACATCAAGAAAGACCTAATGGCCAGGTGAGTGTTAGGGCACAACTGACGTACTTCCAGGCGTGGAACCCTTGCTCCTCTAATGGAGATAACATGGACAGTCTCCTTCTTTGGGCAACCATTGGAACCCAATTAAGTTCTTGTAAACTTCCTTAAAGAAACTTGTGTATTTTGCCTCTGATGTCTTTCCATAATTGACAATCTTATAAGTCCCATAAAGCAGATACTTCAATGCAGTTTATTTTACAGATGATGGATCTGAAGGTCAGACTTTCCCAGGTTCATGCAGCTAGACAGTGGTAGAGCTAAGACTGGGGCACAGCCAGTCTCATTGCAGAGCTTGTGTTGCCAACCATCCTGCCTTCTGGGGGCCACAGACAGCTGATGACAATTAGAAAATAATACTGGTGCACAATCAGCCTTTTTTTCCTTGAAGAGTGGGTAAATTCTTCTACTCAGTGGTGCTGAAAAGCATTCATCCATGTGTCTCCTCCTCCAAGGCCAGCTTTTTGCTCCACGCCAACAACACGTGCCACCTGGACTGTGCCTATAGCCCCTTGGAGGTCCATCCCCCATATTCACCTACTCACCACCTATCAGGTCTCCAGGCAGAAGCAAAGTTCAGCTTTGGGACCCTGCCCAGGTCTCCAACTTCATTTCAAATCACTTCCCCAAGTTTGCTCCAGCCACATCAGCAACCTTCCCTCTGTTTCTGAATGTGCTAAAGTCTTTTTCCATCGTGACTTCTAAGACAGCTCAACCCCCTCTTTCTTTACCTGGCAAGCTCTTACCGGCTTTAGATCTCAGCTTTTCTTTCCTTTCCTTTCTTTCTTTTCTGTCTTTCTTCCTTTCTCTCTTTCTCTCTTTCTCTTTCTTCTTCTTCTTTTTTTAATCTCAGCTTTAGTATTACCTCCTCAGTGAAAATTTCCCATTCCCCCAACCTAATTTAGCTCTCCCCTGTATATCTCTTCCATGGCACCCTGTTTCTTTCAGAGTAGTTATGCTTTGCCATCATACTTGTTTTGTTTCTCTCACTAACTTTGTAGGTCTTTTGAAAGTAAAGACCACAAATTCTTTTCACTATTACAACCACCTTCGGTCTGAGCACAGTGCCTGGTACAATGACCACGTTTATATGATTAAAGCGGGGGGGGGAGGGAAGGGAAGAAGGGAAAGAGAGAAGGGGAGAAAAAGAGAAGGAAGAAAGTAAAAGAAAAGGGAAGCAGGGAAGGGGCTCATTTCCAAGTCAGTTTCAACTGTCTTCACTGTTGTCCTCTACCTCTATGCCCTGATCCTTGTCTGCAATTTCAGGGCACTAAGACTTCTTCAGTCTTTCACTGTCAAACTTAAATTGAATGAGTCCTTGTCACACTTACAAAAGTAGTTCTCTCTTAAGGTCACTGTTACTGATACCATTTTACTATCTTACTTTGGCTTCTGAACACCAACACATGATATTAGAATATTCAGCTCTTGGTTTTCCGAGCTCTCTTTCCTGTGAAGCTTTCTGCATTTGCTTTCAAAGCTGCACTTTCTGTCAATTAAGATTCCTCCAACGCTGTGCTTTAATTATTAAAAAGTTCTTTTTAGTGAGGGTAAATCTGCCTCCCCATAACCTTTATTCATTGATCTGGATTGCATTCTGGAGCAGTCTGAACCTCCTTCCTCACCACCCTACAGCATTCCTTCAGATTATTTAAACATGGTACCATGCATACCCCCTGAGTCTACCCTTCTCCAGGCTAAACATTTACTTTAATGTTAATAAATGTCCTTATGAAAGTATGCCATCTAAAACTATCCAAGCATCTTAAATATGATAAGTTATATGCATATGCACAAAGAGCTAGTGACAAGGATAACAATAACACAATAGAATGTGTGAAGATTTCCTCAGTATCTGATTTGCTTGCTTCAAGCATTTTCTGTTTGAAGCAGAATTTGTCAGTCTTGCCTTCAGGCACCAATATAAGAAGCCCAAATTCCTTTCTACTTATTAGACCATGGTAATATGATTTGTTTATATCTAAGTGTGTCCTAATAGTGTGTCAGAAGCTGCTAATCATTTTTCAATATCCATTCTCCTCTCTTTCCTTTCATTGGGAGGAAGTTCTCAATGGGTCTTTGGGGTTTCTGCACATCTTACTAGCAGAGACACTGACTGTCCTTTGTTTCTGATTCTCATTCCAAGGATGCTTGTGCAGCAAAAAACCTCGGGAGATAGAGATAGTATCTCCTTCTGGAGCAAAGGTAGGTTTGGTGCTGACCAGTATAATAATAAAGATTATGCTGCCCTCTGGTGCAAAGTTCAAGCAAGTTTGTTTGCAAACCCTTGAAAAAAATGAGGTTTCCTAAGCTCAGGGTTCCTCATCTATAATGTACACCCACTACATGTGCAGCATCTGCCAGAGTCACTCCATGTTTCGCTCCTCATGGGTCTTAAGGACAGAAGGAATGATATGAACTTGAAAATCCATGCAGGCTGCTGCGTCCTGAGTAATAAACTCTCTTGTCTCTGACTCAGAGGAGTCTTGTATCTTCTGCTATCATACATATGACAGCTTGCACATCCAGGACAATCTCAGACCCTTCACAGTTTTTCACAAGTCCCAAATAACAGCCAGAATCTTCCTTCATATTTGAGTAAAGGAGATTTTGATGATTCCAGCTTCTAACCTTTGATTCTCCCAGCTTATCCCCCAAATACTGTGATGGAGAGACAAGCCATACCTACTATGCTGCCTGAATTCAAGATCCACAAAATGTGAGAGATAATACATGATCATTCTTGTTTCAAGCAAATAGGTTGAGAAGGAATTGGGTTAGCAACAAAGACAACAAAGACCTGGTAAAGAGGTGCTGTCCTAACAAAAACATAAAAATGTTTCAGCAGATGTGAAACTGCATGGTGAGCATAAACAGTAGATGAGTTTTGAAAAAAAAAAAAAATCTGTTAGTGGAAGGTTGATGGCTTTCAGGATGGCTTAAAGGAAAGTACAAAAGCGATATTGAAGACTGGAAGAAAGGAGACCCTTGTCCTGTTGGACAACTTTGGCTACTCACACTGTTCAGAAACTCTGGCTACGTATTTGGATTAACATAAAATGGGAAAAAATAAAATGGTGCATAACTTTCACAGGGAAACATCCTGGGATGTTTATAAGAAATAGCAAGACTAAAATACTTGCTTCTATTTCATTGTGGCAGATTGAAAATGCACGTTCATCTCCTGACCCTCCCCGCCCCAATTCACTAATGGTATTAAAAAACAAAAATGTTTATTAAATTACATGGATAGAATTGGAAAGGAGAAAGAAAAAAAAAAATCAGTGAAGAAAATCACACCCAGTTCAGTTGATGGGAAACTCTTAGAAGACTGGCAACTGAGTTAGCAGAGTGAGACAGTCTGACTTCAAAGAGAAACAGCAAAGAGAGGGGGACTGACTGATGTCATCCCAGAACCACTAACTCAAGAGTGCAGGACTCCCACGTGTGCAGCCCGGTAATGATCTCTCAGGCCACCACACTATGTATATGCAATCCTGCAAAGGGGGTTATCTTTGAGAAATACAATCTGAGTGGAAGAAATTCAGCAAAACAGAGAGAAGAATAAGGCAAATTAAGCAAGGAAGCAATCTGTGTGTGTGTAGAGGGGAAGCAGGAGGTGGGAAGGAGGAGTAATTAAGTAAAGTTTATGTATTTAATGATGGGACCCTTAGCTCTATTCTCCCACCGAGCTTCCAGAACATGGATAGAGAGGTGCATAGCTTCCAGACAGAAAACTAGAGTATCCAACTCTGGAAAATCTGAGGAACCTCAAAGAAAAATTCTGTGGATATTGAAACTTGGAAGACCTCCTAGAAAGTTTAGGCCAGATCACTTATCACCCTCTAGAAAACCCGTCAGCTGTCGAGCCTACCACATCCTCTGTTCACTCTCCAGCACTTATCCCAAACAGAGCTCTTAGTGCCTTACTCTTTAATATGAACATAACCAGGGATTATCAGACATTTGAGGAAGCTCCCAACAGAAAAAAGAGAGACCAAAAGAAGCAAGCAAACAAAACAAAACAAAACAGAAAACAACAAAAAACCCAAGAGGAAACAGACTGTGAAGTGAAAGAAAAAAATTATAAGGAAACAATAGCAATTATACTGACAACACATCTCAGTAAAAGTTGTGGGGAAGATATGAAGAAGGGGAAATTATTTGTTTATGCACACATATTCATGTACATGTGTATACACACATGCACATAGAATATACATACACACATATACATACACATGTATATACACATGCATATGTATGTACACACATGCATATATATGTGTCTGCCATTTTTCTTTAAAGGCCTATTACTACTATTTTATTTTTAGGCTATGTGCATCTATTACTTTAATTTTAAAAAATACACATTTTTTAAACATTCAAAGTTATTCCTAATATGTAACTGTTTCTCAAATTTGAGCTTCTTTACTCCACCCTTACTATTGTTCTCTGTTAAAGTGAAAAGACTGTAACTTAGCTGTAAAGAGTTTTAAAGTTACTGACTGAAACATTCCCAAAAGTGCCTGATTCAAGCCATGAGAACCTTGTTATTCATGGTGGTGAAGTAAAGTCTGAAGAGCTCTCTCCTCACTCAAAAACTCAACAGCACTTGCTGTCTATTTTATTCATGTGGCAATGAATCATGTTATCACCTTGTGACATTTCTTTTATCATTTTGAAGAATTAAACTTTCATAAAAGAATGCATGTTCTCTAAAAACATGTATTTCTTTGTAACAGTGTTACAGTTAGTAGGTGCTCAATAGGTATCTCTTGACTGAAACTGATTGTAGCAAAGAGGGCAGAACCTTCAACATTCTAGATCTCAGCAAGTCAAGGGGGTCAAATTTAAAAATGGACAGAAAATATGAACATTTTACCAAAGAAGACATATAAATGGCCAACAGACACATAAAAAGATGCTCAACATCACTAATCATGAGAGAAATACAAATCAAAATCACAATGAGATATTACCTCACACCTGTCAGAATGGCTAAAATAAAAAACACACAAAACAAGTGTTGGCGAGGATGTGAACAATTGGTGGGAATACAAACAGAAGTAGCCACTGTGGAAAATGGTATGGAGAGTCCTTAAAAAATTAAAAATATTATTACCGTATGATCCAGTGATTCCACTAGTGGGTTTTTATGCAAAGAATACAAAACACTAGTTCAAAAAGATATAAGCACCCTTATGTTTATTGCGGCATTACTTACAATAGCCAAGCTACAGAAGCAATCTAAGTGTCCATTGTAGATGAATAAATAAAAAAAAGTGATGTATATGTATATATAATAGAATATTACTCAACCATAAAAAGGAATGAAATCTTGCCATTTGCAACAACATGGATGAAGCTAGAGAGTATAATGCTAAATGAAATAAGTCAGTGAGAGAAAGACAAATACCATATGATTTCACCCATTTGTGGAATTTGAGAAACAAAACAAAGAAAAAAAGAGACAAACAAAAAAATAGACTCTTAAATATAGAGAACAAACTGTTCATAACTAGATGGGAGGTGTGTGGGGGTATGGCCAAAACAGGTGAAGGGGATGTGATGAGCACTGAGTAATGTATAGAATTGCTGAGTCAAATATTTATTTATTCGACAGAGAGAGACACAGGGAGAGAGGGAACACAAGCAGGGGGAGTGGGAGAGGGAGAAGCAGGCTCCCGGCTGAGCAGGTAGCCTGATGTGGGGCTCGATCCCAGGACCCTGGGACCATGACCTGAGCCGAAGGCAGACACTTAACGCTGAGCCACCCAGGCGCCCAACTATACTGAATTTTGTACATAAATAAATTTTTAAATATCATAAAACTAAAATAAGTTTTGGGGATATAATGTACAGTACAGCGATGATAGTTAATAATACAAACTGAGGGTTACATAAGGAAGGGGGTGGGGGGATGGGGTAACTGGGTGATGGGTATTAAGGAGGGCACATGTTGTGATGAGCACTGGGTGTTATACATAACTAATGAGTCACTGAACACTACAGCAAAAACTAATGTACTATATGTTGGCTAACTGAACATTAAAAAAAGATATAAAACATACACAAAAAATAATAATACTGTATTATGTACTTGGAAGTTACTAAGAGTAGATTTTAAATATTCCTCACCACAAAAAAGAAACAGTAATTATGTGACATGATGCAGGTGTCAGCCAGCACATGTTAGTAATCATCTTTCAATATAGAAATGTATCAAACTAACAAGTAGAAAATAAACCTACACAATATTATATGTCAATTATATCTCAAGAAAGCTGAAATCATCTTTCAATATAGAAATGTATCAAACTAACAAGTAGACAATAAACTTACACAATATTATATGTCAATTATATCTCAAGAAAGCTGAAATAGATGCTAGCTAGCTAGCTAGCTAACTAGCTAGCTAGATGAAAGATAGGTAGATAGATGATAGATAAAAAAATCTTACAAATCAATAATAAAAGGATGAATGCATTACAGGGATAAATGGGTAAGGTCACAAAAGATAAAATATTGACAAACTAAAAAGAAAAAGAGATGTTGCAAATTTTAAAAAGGTTGACAGAAAGGAAAAATAGCTCCAATGAAGGCAAATCACTCAAATGTGGTAGCTCTTTTCACACAAGGAAACTGAGGCTTAAGGAAGTTAAATAACTTGCCCAAAGTCACCCATTTGTATCAGTTATGGAGGAGATGTTGAAATGTGTTAAATCTGTTAAATCAATTTCTCTCTTATCATTACAGACCAAGTGATGATATATTTCTGTGGGAGATAAGAGACACAACATGTCATTTTTATCACATAGAATAAGAAGATAAAAGTTATTGTTTGATTGTGTTCTTAGGAGCAAGAATCTTTTTTTTTTCTTTCAGATGAATCAAAAGACAAATGGGACAACCAGCCAAAGTTAAGAAATTGTTGAGGGAAAAGGACTAATTAGCAATGACTAGATTCTTGAGAGTATATGAACTATTTAACTGTGGAATTTTTCCGAAAGTCCCCAATGCACTGAAAATTAGGGGAGTTATCTGGCTTACCTTTATATTTCTATTTGTAATTTGTTTCATGTAATTCATATCTCACAAAAATTAAATAGGTGAAAGAACTGCCAAAAAAAGAAGAAAGAAAGAAAGAAGAAAGAAAAAAAGAAAGAAAGAAGAAAGAAAGAAAGAAAGAAAGAAAGAAAGAAAGAAAGAAAGAAAGAAAGAAAGAAAGAAAGAAAGAAAGAAAGAAAGAAGGAAGGAAAGAAAGAAAGAAAAAAAGAAAGGAAGCCACTCTCGGGTAGGTAGTAGGAAGCGACTAAAGGATTTTGAGCTGAATCATGACATTTTCAGACATTATTTTAGCAGCAGTGTTAGAATAAAGCCAAAGAAACAGACCAGCTGGAAAGTTACTGCATCATCCACACACAGGAGAGCCCAGAATAAGAAGATGTTGGTCCAAGTAGACTAAAAAGAATGGATGAAAGAATTAGACTTGGTAAACAGTGAGGGTGACTAACACAAAGGAAGGGGAAAGGCACCCAGCATTTCAGGGGTTTAAGTTTGAGTACATGGAAGAGGGGGGTGGCATGGTAGTACAACGAAGCAGTGCCAGTCCTTCCTTTCTGTTGTCTCAACATTTCAAAACTCAAATACTAGTTGTTCTAATTCTACTGTTTCTAAACTGAAGGAGACAAAAGATGGAGTGAGTTAGGTGCTCGGAACCACTTAGCTAACAGATATGGAGTTAGTCTGACTACTTTACATCTCTGACAACATCATGAGTGCGCCCAGACCCAAGACCTGTTATGGTAATATGTATGTCTCCACCAAATCCATCAGGTTTTGTCCCATAAAGTGAAAAAGACTTTATTTTTCTCTGTTGATAAAAATGTCATAAATAAAAATCCAAATATGAAAACGAACATAATTACCCAAAACCTAATTGCCAAGAGGTACCTATAATATATTATATATTATCTGATATATATTATATATATGACTGTTAAATTGTATATATATATGTATATATATATATATGTATGTGTAGATATATATGTAAAGGAATTTTTCCATGTTTACAAATATTAATCTACTTTACCACTTTTAATGGCTGTATTTTTATACTATACAGATTTTATCTAGTCCCTTCCTGAGAGTAATGAAAGTTGTTTCAAGTGCTTTGATCTTATAAATCATCCCGTATAAAATGCCTTTGTTGAACATTATTTTTATTAACTATCTCCTTAGAGTCCATTCCTTAATGCATATATACTATATGACTTAATACATATACTTTTTAAGCATTTTTCATATATACCAATCATATGCCCACAAACAGTATTTTTAAGTGCCCATTTTCACACACTCAGAAAAACACGGAATATAGTTAATTTTAAAAATAGTTTTCAAATAGATAGGCTAAAATGACATCTCATTATCATTTTTAGCATTATTAGATTATTACCAACTCTGAATATATTTGCATATTTATTGGCCATATTAACAATTCATATCTCACTTATGTTAAAAACAATTTTCACAGTCACTTTTCTTTCAACTTGTACATGTTATCCTCACAGTAGAAAAATTTTAAACTTTTACATAGTCAAGTCTAACTTTTTTCTTTGAAATTTTGTATTTGGTACCATTTACTGAAAACCCCTGTACAGTCACCCAATTTTGTGCTGGTACTTTTACTGTTTGGGTTTTTACAATTAAATCTCTTACACATTTGAAATCCATAATGGAAAAAGGAGTGAATTACTACCCAGACTTTTTTTCCCAAATGACTAATTGATTTTATCAAGACCTGTTTTGGAGTATTTGCCTTTTCTGTGATTAGGTGAGGTGACTATAATGTCACCTTAATCATATACCAGATACCCATATACAAGATATATTTGACAAATCCACATGGTCGTACTTTTTTCTCAGCTTCCTTTCTGCTCTTCAAATTCCTAAGTTAAAAGAGGAGACTGGTCCCAGATCCCTGAAATTATTTAAGTGTCTCCTCACGAAGTGTATTTAAAAAGGATGGAAAGGCTATTTGGAGAGAGAGTTTGATGGCCTTAACATTTATGGAAATATTTGCAGATATAAACATGCAACTAAACTATGTGAGCAATAACCAGAATTCTATAAATTTACTTAGGAGCATATAACCAAAGCATATTTTTAAGAACTCAAAGATTGAAATACTTAAAAATGTCCTCTACCCCTCATCTTGAACCACCGTCATAGTCTCTTTACTGGTATTCTTCCCACTAGGAAGGCCTCCTTTCATGACATTATACATTATATGCAGATATATCCACTGTATCCACATTATATCATGTAGAAAAATGTGGCTATTTTTTTCAATGCTATGAAATATTCAACAGTAGAACAATAACTGTGGAATATGTCATAACCTCTTCCTAACTGGTTATAAGATAATTTATGATATATATGCCCTTTTTTCTAGCTTTATTTCTTGCTTCAATCAATCTGAAAAATATGCTTTTCCCCATGCTGTTTCATGGTTCCTTATCTTTTCCCAAATCTGGACAACCCTTCCCTCTCTTATCCATCCAACACTTCCTTATTTTTCTAGTCCTAACTCAAGCATTTCTTCTTACACAAAGCCTTTCCTTAACATTCCTAGGTAGAAATGATATGCATTATTCGATGCCCTCACTCTGTTCTAATGTTCTTATGCCATTCTCCCATAGCATCTGTCATTACAATTCTTTCTTGAAATATCCTCTCTTCTTGGAGAAAGTCTGGAAGGGTCAAAGCTATTATTATGTATCTTGGCATTCCTAGCATCTGAAAGAATGCTAGCATGGAGAGGCTGAATAAATATGTGTGGACTGAATAAAGGCAGGTTGCCATGGAAATTAAGATCACAGTCTTTGGAATTAGAGAGGCTTGGGCTTAAGTACCACCTCTGCTATTTAATGGTTGCTTGACGCTGAGTAATTTCCTTATTCCCTGTGAGATTTCATTTCTTCATCTATAAAATGTAGATAATGATAACGGACTTGCAAGGTTATAGTAGACTTAAGTGAGATAACGTAAGTAAAAAATTCAGTACAGTGTGTGTCATCAAATATGTGCTCATAATGGTAATTATTAGTAGGAAATAGTAATCATTACTATGATGTGGTGCCCACAGTAGTAACTAAACTAGTATGAAAGTTGAATAAAAAAGGTTCCATTTCTTCAGGATTTGTTAGAAAGCTTTCTAAACAGAGTAACTAGAGAATAATTTATTGTACAATTTATATTATAACTTATGTAAGTAAATAAATTTTACACACTAAAATTTGCTTCTGTTCACATTATTTATAGAATAATTCATGAAATCTACTATTACATTAAATTTAAAGAAATGGAAATTGTGTTTATGTCTGTTATTTTGTTATTTTTCTCATCCAAATTAAGTGAATGAATCTGTGTCATTCTTATAAGTTGTTCTGCAATATTTAATAATATGGGGTTGGTAATTACTCTCCATGTATGACTTATCTTGTAAATTTTATAAAAAATATTTAATTAACATACCAAACAAAATGCAAAATTCCTTAATTAAATTAGCTACCACAGAAAAATTCTGTGAATTATTGCATAGGTATTTTTTAAAGTTGGGAATTTGAATCAATTTAATCATACATAACCAGTATCATTATGTAGTCTATTGGCACTAACAGAAATTAACAATAAACCCTATATCTGCGAACTGTATTAGGTTAAATATTGTTTAGCCACGTATAACTTATTTGTTATTTATGTCCCACCTACCTCTCAAATTAATTAGGGGTGGCATACAAAAAAAGGATATGTAAATATTATTTTAGTGATAGTCTATTTCACTTATATCACACTTACGTTCTCAGGTTTCCATTTTTTCAAAGTTTTATTAACCTGTATTACATGATCAGATTTTCTTATCCTGGGTAGAAAGACACCAAGTCAGAAACCATGGGTTCGAGTCCTGACTCAGCCACTATAGAAGCACACCCATCAGGTGTCAATAATGTAGCTCTTCATCGAGAATATCAGAAAATGGGCCAGGAAATACCTCAGGATTCAGGCTGATTACTTCACTTTCTTCTAAAAGATTTATTATCCTTCCCAACTCTCAAGCCCCTATTTATTCTCTAGATACTCAGATTTTTAACCTGAGTCATATTAACATTTGGTGAGAGATAAGAACAGCTACACATATAATTATGACAGGCAGGAATGAAAAAAAGGTGTTGGGATTAATGTGGACTTTTTTTGGAGTTGGTGAGTCTCAAGAACTCAAAGTAGATGCTGGTATTACAGAATAAGTAGTTCCAAATTCTCTCCTGGCTGCAGCAACACAAGAGGAACTTGGGTATTGATATTTAACATGCAATTTCCCTCTGCATTTACCACTTGCTCATCCTTTACTGTGCATGCTATGTGTTCAAATCTTGCTCATTTTTTCAAGACTCTATTCAAATCCTGCTACTTTCACGAAAAGCTTCCTTGTGTTCCTTACAAAGACCCAGAGCAATTTATATAGACTTCTGTCATGACTCTGAACACATACGTCAAGGACAGAGAACATTTCAGATATTGTGCCTACCAAGGAAAGGATGAAGATGAGGAAGGATGCCTTGCTTTATAAATTTTGCCCAAGAAATGGCTAAATGTTTGATTGATGGAACAGATGTATGTATGTATGCATGCATGCATGCCAAGTATGACTAAATACATGAATGAATGCATGCATGAATACCATGAGATGAAACTGCAGAAATATCTAGGACCTAGTATTAAGGGCCTTTTATTTATTTATTTTTTAATTTTTTTTAAAGATTTTATTTATTTGCGAGAGAGAGAATGAGATACAGAGAGCATGAGAGGGAGGAGGGTCAGAGGGAGAAGCAGACTCCCTGCTGAGCAGGGAGGCCAACATGGGACTCGATCCCGGGACTCCAGGAACATGACCTGAGCCGAAGGCAGTCGCTCAACCAAATGAGCCACCCAGGAGCCCATTAAGGGCCTTTTAAAGGGCACACTGGAGGAGGAAACCCACAGCATGGGAATGGCGTATGACTTCTTACATATGTCTAGTGTGTTGGATGTGTGTGTGCACGCATGTGTGTGTATGAAATGAAACCGTGATGAGTCATTTATATTCAATAGAGCAAATGATGTGCCCTTTCCCACCACCACCAGGCAAATACAGGTGCTCCCCTCCAAATGCTGATCTTCTTACCATTTCTAACTGCACACAAAAGCTGCAGGATTTAGTGAGTTGGTACTCTTTGTGTCCAGTGTTAGTCTTCTTCTCAAGAGTGCTAAGTCAACCATTTACGGTCAAGTGTACTTGGATGAGCACAACTATCAAGATTCTTCTATGCTGCTAATGCTGTACGTGCCCTCACACACTTGAAAACTTCCTCTACACCCAGGATGGAATCTGATTTCCTTAACGTGACTCACTCTTGCCACCCCAGTTCACAGCCCTCCTCCACCTTCATTTCCCCCACGCTATGCTCTTTTCTCTAACTGGAACATTAACTACCACAACCACATTTTTCTTTTTTGTTTTGCTAGCGTACACTCATCCTTTATGTCTCAGATTAAATAACACTTGCAGGACAAATAAATTTTCACTGAACACTCAAGAACGAGGGAGTGTCTCTTCAATTCACTCCCTTACAGCTCTATATTGTGCTTATTGAAGCATTTATCCCACTGTGTGATCTTATCTGTTTACCAGTCTGTGTTCTATGCTTGAATACATGTTCCCTGTAGGCTAGGAAGGGGTCTTTTAACTTGTAGTGACAGGTACAGAGCATTTGATAAATGGATCCCAAAATATCACATACCAGAGTAATAATAATTTTAAAAGTCAAAGGGGAAAAATTGTTTTCTAAATCACTATTACAATAATGAAACTAATTTCTAAGACTCGATGCATGGTGCTTAATGACCCACAGCCATTGTAACCGTAATTCTTATCAACTTTACATCATTCCTTAACAGTAATAGGGGAGTCAGGAGGAATAGCGAATTGGGGAGAATATCATCACGGAGTGTGACTCTGAAGTGACAGAGTAACTTTCAGATGAAAATACCAAAAACAAAAATTTAGAGATAAAATTTAAAAACTGTAATTGTGGAAAAGATTACACAACTTTTGTTCAGTAAGCTCTGACTGAATTATCATTTTCTGGTTACACTCACAAACAAATACCGACTCAATTCCCCCTCAGTGAAATTATGCATGACATTGAGCTAGCTAGAATTATACACAAAGTTTTTAGAATGATAGCAACTTTCAAATGTTTTTTTGAAATCTTTTCAAGATCTAGATCTTGAGATCCAGTATAGACACATAGCATAAATATGTACAAACACCTAACTGAATCAAGTCTTCATGAAACAATACCTAACTTACTATAAGAAAGGTAATTTACTTTCCAAAGTTATCCCTGCAGATATTCATGAATTATCATACTTTCTTAACAGACTTCTGAACAATAAATTCTCCCAAGTTTAAAAATTTAAGTTGGGTGGTTTTATGTTTCCTTTCCTTATAGTCTTTTCCTTTCCTTTCCTTTTATTCTTTTCTTTCCTTATATTCCTTCATTTATATTCTTTATTTTGACTGATAGGTTGAATAATGGTTGTTTTTTTAATGATTAATAAGAACAAACTGAAATAGTAAGGATAAATAAAGGTATGAATAAGTCTGGTACTCAGCAAATATCTAAATAAAAGATTAAGCTCTCATCTGAATAACCATATGAAATTTGTGAAGATATAAAGATTGAGATCTTACCTGAAGGAATGCACTAACTGATCTAAATAAACAAGCAGTCACACTTACCCTGCTATACATTAGTATCAAAATTATATTTTTGGTATGCTACCTATAGTGACCAGCTTCTCTCCTCTTATTAAATTCACTGAAAAACCTACTTCTCATTTCCTCTTAGTCATTCATTCTTCCAAAAGCATACTGGCTCCGCACATATGTCAGGCATGGGCCTGGTGATAGAGACACAATGAAGGAGAAGGGAGACATGGTTTCTATCTCCATGGAGCATTCATTCTAAAGAAGCAAACTGAGAACAGCCAGAAAACAAGCACACACAGTCCAGATTGTGCTAAGTACTACAAAGGACATACAGAAACAGGTGCTGTAAGAGAAAAAAAAAAAAAAGTGAAGGAAGACACAAGGTTCGGACCAAAGAAGTCCTCTTTGAGTAGCAGCAATAAAATCTGAGACATTAAAAATGAAAAGAAACCAGTTGTGCAAAAAAGCTAAGGGCAGAATCTTCATGCAGAGAAATGGCCAAGAGTCTGGGCAGAAATAATGCTTCTTTGAAGGACTGAGAAAGATTCTGTAGCTGAAACGTAATCAGCAAGAAGGAACAAGACAAGGTTGGAGAGATAAGAGGGAGCCAATTCAGGCAGGGCCTTGTAAGTCACCACAAGGAATTTGGATTTTGTTCTAAGTATAATGAAAAGCTGCTGAAGGGCTAAGCCAACGTGTGACATGATCTGATTTACATTTTTGAAAGATCACCTCTAAATGCTATGTAGAGAATGGATTAGAGAATGTAAATATGAAAGTCCAGTTAAGAGACAGTTTCAGTAAATCTAAGCCAGAAATGATGCACCTTGGCCTAGGGTGGTGGCAATGGAGATGGGGGGAAATGTGGAAAAATTCAAGATCCATCCTGTAAGAGAACCTAGAAGACTCACTCAGTATTACAAGAGAAGGGAAAGGCAAAGAGAAGAATCAAGAATAACTTATAGGAGGGGCAGGGGAGGGGAAAAACGAGTAACTTCTATCTAGCTTGAGCAACTGGGTGGATGGTGATACTATAAACTGAGACAGGAACGTTTCAGAGGAAGGGAGGCACTTCATAATATTTGTGGGTCCCAGGGCTAGGTTAGAAATGAAGGTACACAAACCACCTGCTACCTGTCATTCATTCTATATAGTATTGTTTAGCTCTCTCTTGCTTTTCTAATTGTGACTATTACAAACTCTTACCACTGTCCTTGCCCACAATACCTGGTCACCCTTCAGTAGTACCAAACAGTCAAGCACTTTATCTGACCTTTGTCTCATTCTGGTGGCAACTCTTGAGCTAGCCAGAAGAACCAGGGAGATGAAAGCCTATCAACATCCTCCCAACATAACCCACTGGCCAAAACAGCATTCCATATTAGATTCTAGACATTTAAAGAGAGAGAGGAAGGGAGGGAGGGAGGAAGCAGAAGGGAAGAGGGAAGGAGAAATAAAAAGCAAGAGAAAGAGAATGAGAAAGAAGACTCCTCCATCCTACCTGTTTCCCCAACTCCCACCTCAAGTTTGAAGATGCAACATTCTGTTAACGGAGAAATTCCCCAAGGTGGATGTAGCAGGTGGTGGATGTTACATTAATGACTTCTCTGCTCCCTGCGTACTTGTGTTCCTACAAGGCTCCCTTTGCATGTATTTATCTGAACCAGATATAAGTGTCAAGACCAATCTCACCACCCTCAGCTCACAACCAAAGACCTGATCTTCTTATAGCATTCCCTGCACCCCCCACCATCCCTTCACCCATGCCTGTTACATAAGAAGCTACTAGGTCTAAGTAGCATATGAACCTTAAGGGTCTCTGGTACATCAGGGGCCAGATAGATTACTATGGGCCAAAGTGATGGAATACATCCTATCAGTGAGGTTTTACTGAGCCCATAAAATAATGCTATTCATAAATTCCCGTGGTATGTGCTCTCCTTTCCTTATCTCCCAAGGTGAGATAAAGACAATTGTTCTGCGCATCTTGAACTTTGAGTTAAACATCACTCTCTAAGGAAAACCTCCCAGAATCTCCTGATCAGTAAGATAAACCCATGTCTAGGCTTCTGTGACTCACGGCATTTACTTCCATTATAGTACTCAACACTCTGTACTTTAATTCAAGAGTGAAGGCTATATATTATTTGTTTCTGTATCCATAGTTAACATATAAGTATTCTTAAATATGCACGGCTGAATTAATAAAGTTAATGCGTGTATTATACAGCATAGAGAGGACTGAACATGGTAGGTGTTATAATTTGGATTTTTTTATTTACACGGATAAATTTCAACTGAAACTTGCAACAGTTTTATTTATTTTCCTTAAGTATTGTGAGCATAATAACTACTTATCTCTGCATAGTATTTGTAGTTTACAATGTACTATTCAGGAAATAGATAATCTCAAATGTCTCTCAAAAACTTACAGGTAGACTGGTATTAATGTACCCATTACACAGATGATTTAGTAATAGTCATTTACTTGCCCCAGATCACAGGCACAGTATCTATTTACTTCGAGTACTTACAATGTTCATACTACACTGAAACCCAAAAATGGTTAGTTAAAATAAATTATGACTATACAAAAATAAGCACAGGCATGCCCAGTTTTATTGCACTTCACTTTAGGTATTGTACTTTGCAGATATTTTTTTACAAATTGAAGGTTTGTGGCAGTATGTCAAGCAAGTCTATTAATACCATTTTTCCAACAACATTTGCTCACTTCATGTCTCTGTTACATTGTGGTAAGTCTCACAATATTTCAAACTTCATTATTTTATATATATCTGTGTATATATACATTTATACATATATATATATTTTAAAGTAGGTTTCCACACCCAGCATGAAGCCCAATGCGGGGCTTTGAACTCACAACCTGAGATTAAGACCTGAGCTGAGATCAAGAGTCAGATGTCTGACTGAGCCATCAGGCACTGCTTATTATTATTATTATTATTATTATTATTATTATTATTATTATATTATAAAACAACAACAAAAACAAGGCTGGCAGGTTCTAGGAAGACCGGCTTAATGGCATAGATTTTACCCTCCAGCTGCACTCCAGTTAACCTACATTCAAGTATATATAAAACAAAGTGTTATGTTTTCCTCAATTTAGTTTTAGATTTCCCTTTGTGTCATATGATTGTGAAAAACACATTTATATCACTCTGGTACCCAATAATAGCAGGTGAGATTCATTTAGCATTACTATAAACATTTTACAATACCCCGTTTAATACAAGGTACTTGATTACAATTACCTTGTTTATAAACACTCTTTTTTTTTAAAGATTTATTTATTTATATGAGAGAGAGAAAGAGTGTGAGTGATGGGGGGCGGGGAGGCAGAGGGAGAGAGACTCATGCGGACTTCATGCTGAGCACAGGGCTTGATGCCAGGCTTGATTCCAAGACCCTGAAATCATGAACTGAGTTGTAATCAAGAGTCGGACGCTTAAGGGACTGAGTCTCCCTGGCACCCCTTAAACACCGTCTTTTGGATGCTATCTTTATTCCATTACATGTTGACAAAGCCTAAGTTTAGAGAAGAAACAGAACTTGAATAAGATTTCTCTGCTAGTAATCGATACAGTAAGTATCTAAACCCAAGATTTCCCCAGAGTTTATACACTTAACTGCATGCTAATTTCCCTCACCATCAAATTCTATTCCTTGTTACCTCCATTCCTGTGAAGAATTCCTGAATTATAACTACTTGTCCCTCTATGAATGTGAAAATAATGACTTGCAGGTCTGCTTCTCTTTGTGATGAATATATATTTATATATTCTACTATTTCCCTATAAGATTAATTAATTAATTAATTAATTTATTTTTGGACAGATGAAACAATGTATTGATATCAGGAACTAAGTTTTTTTCCATAGCTATTTCCCTGATACCAAGCAGCATCTGGCTTTACACTTGTTATAGTTTTCCTTAAAAATGAATGAATGATAATACAAACAGTAATACTCCATTTCTCACCCCATAATGGGGTGAGAAAAATCATTACAAATAATATTTATGGTTCAGTTCCTGGTTTTTTTTTTTTAA
The DNA here is from genome assembly GCF_011800145.1 of Mirounga leonina. Lineage (NCBI taxonomy): Eukaryota > Metazoa > Chordata > Mammalia > Carnivora > Phocidae > Mirounga > Mirounga leonina. The sequence goes on along the minus strand of NW_023270415.1, from coordinate 32,947,203 downwards.
ACGGGTTTGTGGCTGACACCATGCGTTTATTTATTTTTTTTTGAAGATTTTTTTGTTGTTGTTACGTTAATCCCCATACATTACATCATTAGTTTTAGATGTAGTGTTCCATGATTCATTGTTTGTGCATAACACCCAGTGCTCCATGCAGAACGTGCCCTCCTCAATACCCATCACAAGGCTAACCCATCCTCCCACCCCCTCCCCTCTAGAACCCTCAGTTTGTTTTTCAGAGTCCATCATCTCTCATAGTTCATCTACCCCTCCGATTTCCCCCGCTTCATTCTTCCCCTCCTGCTATCTTCTTCTTCTTCTTCTTTTTTTTTTTTTCCTTAACATATATTGCATTACTTGAATGTTGTTTATGGTAGTACTGAACTCTCCCAATGGAATTAATTAATGAATATTCTCTATTGCATTGTAATATGCAAAGTAATAAATGCCTTCTCAGATTAATAGCTGAAGCAAAACTAAGGTGGTTAATGAATCTCAAAGCCTATTTACTCTGAGGCAATAGTGATTATTGTTCTTTTACAGTTAACCATATCATTAGGAGGAAATACAAGAGAAATATATTTTACCTCACCTGAAAGTTTTGAAGAGTTCAGCAATATACATGCCAATACTGTATGATATAGACATATTTGAATATTTTAAATTATTTATAGTTTAGTGGGATTTACTAAGATAATACCATTAGATTAATAAAATGAATACATGTGAGAAAATTTTAATAAAGTAAAGGAAACAAAAAAATTGGTTATATTAATAATGACCTCCTAATCACTAATGTAAAAATTCAATTTAATTTTTCCGGACTGTGGTTTACAGAAATTGTTCTTCTTGTTTGGTTTAATTGCATGAAACTCACTGCAGAAGAAACTTAAATGAGTGGCTATTTCCATCACCTGGGGGAAATAAAATATTGGTTAATATGGAAATCATTTCAAATAGCTATTATGTGTGCATAAAAATTATGCTCTTAAGTAAAAATCAGGAAGACATTTGGAAGTAGGTTATATATTTATATCTCATGATTCCTCTTTGCCTGTCTACGTGTCTTTTTTTATCATTACTCTTTTTAGGTGGATAGGGATAGCAGTAATTTTTTGCTTCCAATGTCTTTATTTCCTTACCTCACAGATCCTGCTTTCTGGGTTAGACTCAGTTATAGTTACTAGTACTTAATAATTTTCAAATATTAGAATTTCATTTTATTTCTTGTTGTTCACTTCTGATATCCTCCACCTTGCACCTCATCCATTTCTTTTGAAAAAATATGCTTACTTTCCCTACTTTAAGAAAAAAAAAAACAGAAATGTCTTCATTTTTAAGTTACACTTACTATAAAGGGAGTGACAATTAGCAAGTGGATCATTACACTGAAAAAAATCTATAAAGTACACAGTCTCAACTCTGGTTGCCTATAGTTTGTATTTATGTTCCCTGTTATTAACTCTAGGAGTGACTCTGGCATCACATCATCCAAGGTATGCACTAAATTTTCCAGCTGCCAGGATAACTTGAAAATGTCACTGAATTATAATTCAAATGTAGGAAAGTCATACTGTTAGTCTGTTGAAAAGTTTAAAAAGAAGAATTCCATTTGGTATTGTGGCTACGACCTCAGCACCCATTTGTTTTTTATTGTTCATCCATTTATTCATGAAAGAGTCATTTAACACCAACCATACACCAGGCAGAATCCTAGAAATTTGAATAAAGTCTTATCAAATGTCTTGAGGCTCAGAAATTATGTGGTAGGTACAGAAAAGTCGTAAGTCTGTTGTTAGGTTAAGCTTCCACGGAGCTGTGTATTGGTGTTGGGGGAGCCAAGAGAAGGGGAATATGAATCAGATTTGGACATAGGAATATTTTCCAGAGGGAGTGAAATGTCACTGGAGTTCTAACCTGTAGGACATGAAGGTCTTCCTGGATATCAGTCTGCAGTATTTCCATAAACTATTTCTACCAAAGGATTCCTTGTTTGTGATAAAATTATTATCCTATTTCATAGCTTTTTAGGCATAGATTTTAGGCACTTTTTAACATCTCCAAAAGAAAGCCATATTATACAAGTGAGGGCATATCATAATTTAATTGACAGCATTTTCCACATTATCAGTACATAAAATAATGATGACTCTTATAATCAAAGGCATATTAAATTTGATAATATACAGGAAGCTATCATTCTGCAAAACAATGCTTAAGCAATATTTCTACTGAAATAGCATAACTAGCCCTGATTAACTCCTCCCCATTTATAAAGGGTTACATGTCCCACTCACTTTCCTCAAAGAATTAAACACAATCATCATCTCTATCAACTCGGAAAGTGGCTCAATTAAATCGTCTATGACTAGTGTATCCACTTAAAAGAAATGGCTGTAGGTTGCCCATACTTTTCATAAATAGTGAAATAAAATGTTCTAGAATCTCTCTTCAAAAAAGTCTAATTCTTTCCCAGAAAACATGTTAATACAATGCTTAAACTGTTGGATCAGTGACTAGTTTCAGGAACATACCACTAGTTTTATCCTCAGCCATCATTTTACAGCCTGATTATGCAGGGTATATCGAAGACAGGCATGTTTATGAAAGATCGGGTAGTGAGACAAACTATTTCCAAGGATGATCTATTATAAAATCTTTCCAAGCATTCTGCTTTTTCCAGTGGATCTGAAAATGTCTGTCACATATGGACCAAGTTGTACAAGCCTGAAAAGATATATGCAATTGAACGAGACAAGCGGTTTAAAAAAGCTTATGTTCTCAACTTTCAAAATTATTTCTTAGTGTTATCACTGATCTAGCTTTAAAGTTTAAATATACTCCAGTTCTTTAATATTGCATAGATATCCTTTTTTGATAACTACTTGATTTAAAATAATATTGTGAACAAACAACTTGAAGAATAATTTCTTTCAAATGTTTAATATTTATTGTATTTTAAATATTTTGAGATGTTTTTGAAAATGATTTTCAATACGAATTTCCTAAACAGTTTTTATTTAGAAGTTATAATAGTCTTTTTTCTAAAAGAAAATATGGACCTTAAACGGCATAGTAGTTTCCAAAAACTAAGTCACACAGAATTAAAATGTAAAACGTGCCTATCTGGAACGAGTATTCACAGGGAAACAAGAACACACTAAGTGGATCACAGTTCTGAAAGAGCTTACCTAGGAAAGGTAAGATTTACATATTAATGAAATAGAAAGTTTGCACAAGCCCAGACGCCAAGCTGTGTTCAGTGATGAGCAGGCTCCTATTTAAGAGGCCTCTAACCCACCACAACCCTTTGTATTATTATCACAGATGTTAATCTACTAGCAGGATATATATGTAAGCTAGTTCCAATTTTATTTCAGGACAGAAAACAGCATAATGGTTATGAGATCAGTCATATCTGCTGCGCCATCTCTATCTGGAAAGTGAATTAGCTCAAATGGAATAGTGAACAGAAGTATAATATGGAAATCAGTTGTATCATATCTGCAATGTCCAATTTCGTAGCCACCAGCCACATATGGCTGTTTCAACGTAAATAATTTAAATTAGTAAAATTAAAAATTCAGTTTCTCAGTCACAGTATTCACATTTTAAGTGTTTATTAGCCGCATGTGGCCGCCATATTAAACAGTGCAGATAACAGAAACACTTCCCTCATTGCAGAAATTTCTACTGGGTAGCACTGGTTTATACGTAATATTTCCCAAGAATTTAAGGGTCTGTGCCACCAAGTAGCGGCAAGTGAACACACAGTCCATTACAGATGCAAGCAGCAACAATCGGTAATGTATTATGCCTCTTTCATCCTCTTGGCTCAACTACTCAGTCTTCAAAGTGCTTATTTCATGCTTCCTGATCTTTGCACAGTTTGCTCATCTCCATAACTTCACAGTGTTATCCTTTCCTTATTCCTCCTTCCACCTGCCATCCTCACCATTTCTTAAAAGTTCATTTTTATTTTGTCCTATAGCTTCTTTTATTTATTAGGAATTTTACATTTGTTTAACTCTGCTGAGATTTTTATTAAAAGAATACTATTTTTCAGACTGTTGAATCTCAGATCTGTACCTCTGAAACAAATAATGCAATATATGTTAAGAAAAAAAAAAGAAGAAGAAGGTAGAGGGAGGGGAAGAATGAAGCGGGGGAAATCGGAGGGGTAGACGAACCATGAGAGACGATGGACTCTGAAAAACAAACAGGGTTCTAGAGGGGAGGGGGGTGGGAGGATGGGTTAGCCTGGTGATGGGTATTGAGGAGGGCACATTCTGCATGGAGCACTGGGTGTTATGCACAAACAATGAATCATGGAACACTACATCTAAAACTAATGATGTAATGTATGGACATTAACATAAGAATAAAAAAATAAAAAATTAAAAAAATTAAAAGAATACTATTTTTCTTCATGATCTGGTTACACAGACAGAGGTTGATATAAACCTAGGTCCACTTTCCCATCAACTCTACACATTTTAGTGTGTAACTCAGCAAAATGTTAGATTTTTAAAAAATGTTTATATCAGATCATACCCGAAATGTCTGTACAGACTTTAGGAACAAATTCAGGATGTAGCATCCCTGCCAACTCAACATGTAAGGCTGACCTTTACCTGTACAACAGGGGTAATTACACCTGGATCTCAGCATTATGCTGTGAGGAGGAAGGGAGGTGATGTGCCTTACAAACAGCAGGTGTGAATGTGTGACATCACTCACAAAAACACTCATTTACTTTCCCATTTCACTGAGACTACCATTCTCACTTCATAGAACATTTTTTGTGAGTATATGTCTTTATGTGGGAAAATATACTTTTATTTTCTTATACAGGTAGCTGGCAGCAGTTTCTTCCAGGGAGTATGAGGAGGAAGATGTATATTTAGTGTATACCTTTTTATACTTTTTTTTGCCACATGCAAATATTAGTTATTCAAATGAACCACTGATGAAATGTTCTTTAAAGGACTCTTCTCTGTGCACTCTAGGATAGATGAGTTTGTGTGGGTAGTTTGACCCAGAAACCACAAAAGTCAATTGAACATCTTCAGAAGTCTTGGTTGGTTCATGGATTAAATATAAACAAGCCACTGCCTTTAAGACAGGGAAAACCTAACTAAGAGAGCCGCAAAAGTTAAAGAGCCACAGGCTGAAAAATGAAGATGTTGGGGCACCTGGGTGGCTCAGTCGGTTAAGCGTCTACCTTCAGCTCAGGTCATGATCCCGGGGTCCTGGGATCAAGCCCCACGTTGGGCTCCCTGCTCAAGGGGGAGTCTGCTTCTCCCTCACCCTCTGCTCTTCTCCCAGCTCACACTTCCTCTCTCAAATAAATAAATAAAATCTTTAAAAAAAAAAAGAAAAGAAAAATGAGGATGCAAGTTGCAGAGGAGATAAATTAAGAAATATGGCTCAGGACTTTTTTCTATAAATAATTAAAATTTCAATTTATCTGTACTTAATATATTCGTTCCCTTAAATGAGTATTTTTAATGTAAGAGCATTTACATTATTCAGAATCAATAAATAATAAGGTGTAAATATTCTCCTTATAAACAGAAAGGATCCATCTGAGTGCTGATGACCATTTCAATAAAATGTTATTATTCAAGTGGTAATGCCAGTTTTTGCATTTTATATGTCAAAAAATCTTTATGGACATGACATTTACTGAAATAGTAGGATTTTTCCAGTACACTAATAATATTAAACTTTGTATCATATTTTGGTTGTACATTGAACTTTTTGAATCATGAATCAGATAAGTCAGTGCTTTTTAAACTGTAATTAATGAAGGACCAGTCTTTCCTCCCTCCTCCCCATAGTCTGTCGTGGACTGATAAAATAAAAAATAATTACTAGGAGAATGAAATAAAACATGGCTTGCAAAAAGACAAGCCAAAATGTTCATCAGACTCAATAGGTAAAATTACTCTGTTGCTTTGCTTCTATACACACTCTTAAATGTTCACTCTCAGTTTCTATCTCCTGGAAGGCCCAAAACAAACACTGTGGAGCAATTTAGTCCCACAGACCACCTTTTCAATAGCACGGAGTTAATCACAATACATTTTTTTCCCCAGAAAGGGGCTAACATACAATTCAATAAAAATGCCTCAAACAACTCTTGCCATTTATGTGTATACCCATTACTGGTATATGGTAACATATATATATATGTTAGTAATGGGTATACATTGGGTATAACATATATATATATGTTACTATGACCAGTATGATAAATAATGTTAATTAAATTACTTCTTTCACAATATTTGAAAATTTTAACACATAGCTAAAGGGACAAAATAAGTTTTATTGTATATTTTAGAAATATTCAGGTAAATAGGCTTCTTGGTAAATATGTAATTGCATTCATGCCAAATACACTTTCCTTTATTTAGTTTATACAAATTTGATAAAGCACAAAGACACATTACGACTCAATCTATATACATGCATCCAATTATGAGAAATGAAGTTTGACCACAAAAACATACCCACAACTCTACTGCCTATTTTATGTATATTAACGATACAAATTACTTGTATGTAACTTACCAATTTTCATTATTCAAAGTTGATTTACATGCTGTCTGATTACTTTGCCTTATCTTTTCCACCCAAGGGTAACACCTGTAATATGACCTAACTTAGCATATTCTGTAAATAATTGACCTAAAATATTAGGTACAGGTTGTGACAACAGATAACAATGATGGACCACAGCCATAGCAAATTAAATTAGTTAAAGACAAAGCAAACTGAAGCAGTGGTAATAATTTAGAAATAAAAATAAAGTAATTTTAACAATAAATTTTTATTACACTCTGCAGAACATTTTTTTCATTCAACTTCCAATAATATTGTGAAAGGTATATGTATACTTTTATATGTAAGGGAATCATTCTTAAACAAGGTATATTGAGGGCATTTATGGTATATACATTAATAATTATTGTATATGTAACTCTCCATTGTGTATGCATGTTAATTTTGAACATTCAAATACATATTTTCAAGATAAAATCCAAATAAAGACATGCAATTATTATATTTATCAAATGCAATTAATGAGAAACATGAAATTCATGTCATGGATTTATTTTGAAAATGATAAATATGGGTTTATGAAAGTTGACTTTTAATATGTATTCTGTGTCAGTATTGTAAGTGATAACATTTATCTTGAACCAAAATACACAAATACACACACAGGTATAATTTTCTTTTGAGAAAAATGTAGCCTATTTATTCCAAATAGCTATTTATTTTGTTCCAAAATAAAACAAATTTAAGAAAAATGAGGAGCCATTTAATGGATTCTGATGCTTATTTTCAAAATAATATTCAATTTAAACACAAAATAACTTTTTATTACATGCAGAAACCTACAGCCACACAATAAAGCAACTACTAATTATAGCTTTTTTTAAAGATTTATTTATTTGAGAAAGTGAGAGAGAAGAGAGCCTTTAAACAAACTCCACACTGAGCCCAACACAGGGCTCGACCTCACAGCCCTGAGATCAGGACCTGAGTCGAAACCAGGAGTCAGACACTTAACCAACTATACCACCCAGGCACTCCTAATTATATCTCTATTCTTTTTTTTTTTTTTTTTAAGATTTTACTTATTTATTTGACACAGAGAGAAACAGCGAGAGAGGGAACACAAGCAGGGGGAGCAGGAGAGGGAGAAGCAGGCTTCCTGCCGAGCAGGGAGCTTGAAGCGGGGCTCTATCCCAGGACCCTGGGATCATGACCTGACCCGAAAGCAGACGCTTAATGACCGAGCCACCCAGGCACCCCTGTATCTGTATTCTGAGAATAACCCAAAAAGTAAGGAAAAGAGAACACAGATAAATCTTGATGAATGTTATTAGAACAATTTCTAGAGGTTAGAAGAAATCTACCTTGGTAGCTTGAAGTAAATGGAGAACTTTATCTTATTACTTAATTAGTACTGAAACATCATTTCTATAACATACCTAAATCTTATGAAACTCTTCATAATAAAAATTGCCCATAAAACTTTTTCTTACTGGAAAAAATATGAAAAGGCAATTTTAAAAGAGAGCATACTGATCTTTTTCAACATTCATAAATATTTTTAGTGAGATACTGAAATTATGTCTTGTTTCTCAATGGGGGAATATTCCTATTTGTACAGTTCTCCCACTTCCTTTACCTCACTTACGCTACTTGTACCTATAGCTTCACACACTACTACTAAAACCTTGTTTCTTGAAACCTAAAACTATTCCATCAAAATTTGGATAATGCAATATAGCCTTTGCTTCTCTAGAAATCAAGTGTGTATTCTCATTCCAAGCCTCATATTCACTTGCTGGTGATTTTGTGCTACTCATTACATGTCTCTATGATTAATTTCTTTGTTAATAGATTTAGAAAACAACACCTGCCCCCAAAACACCTGATGTTATGAGAATTACATCAACTTGCACACTGGAAATAGTTTTGAAAAAATGAAACATACAGAAACAAAAGATAGTAACATTATGACAGGACAGAAAGCTAGAACAGCATTTTTCATGTTAAAAAATACAACGCAAAATAAATAAAAGTTCCATTTACTTATGCGGAAACACTATGGGAATTCACAGAAGGTATCATTTTTACTCAAAATTTATATTCAGAATTATTAATCTCTGTGCTAGAAATCCTCATGTAAATTAAATCTGCATTTTATGCTCAGAACCACATTTATATCCACATGAGGTTTTATGAAAGAACTCACAATGGTTAGGAATACAGAATCTTAAGGTGATGGATATGTTAATTAGCTTGATCACGGTGATCATTTCACAATGTATTATATATGAAAGCATCAAGTTGAATACCTTGAATATACATAATTTTTTTAAAGATTTTATTTATTTATTTGAGAGAGAGAGAGAGAGAAAGAGAGAGAGAGACTCAATCCTGGAACTCCGGGATCATGACCTGAGCCTAAGGTAGTCGCTTAACCAACTGAGTCACCCAGGCGCCCCGATATACATAATTTTCATATGTCAATGATAACTCAATAAAACTGTTGAGAAAAAAAAAAAAAACAACAACCCACAGAATCTGGAATAAAACTGCCTGAGCTGCAATCCTGGCTTTGCCACTCTGTGACCAGGGCTTATCTTCCCTATATGTCAATTTCCTCACTGCTCAGGTGACTACAGCATGTAGTGTGCTTAGAATATCACTTGGCAATACAGGTAACTAAAGAAGTTTTTGATAATGTTGTTATTATTATTATTACACTGCCTTCATAGATTTTTCCCTAGGGATAGTTCTCCAGCTCTATGCTTCTCTCTTTTTCCTGGGATTCTGCTCGAGTGCGAACACTTATATACAGCCACGTCAAATCATAACATGTCTTAGTGTCAGCCAACAAAGCAGTTTCCTGAATTTCATGGAATTCATCACCATTCATCAGTATATAATTTTGGATCAAGGTACGGGCAGTTAGTGGATTAACCCAGCAGCCAACTTCAAACACGGAACAGAGAGTTTCTTATTGCTTAGAGTGGGGAAACTATGCATGCTAATCATTGACATTGTAATCTAATCACCAAATGATAAAAACATCATGGGAGGAAGCAAAGTCTAAGCTCTGGATCTAATTACACGACTATTCAGTTGCTTGATCGAGAATATGGCAAGTCGCTGTAGTCATTTATACAACCAAACACTCAACAGACCATTTTGGGCCCCAGTCCAAACTGTGACTGGAAAGCTAGTAGCTGTGCATTTCAAATCAAGATGAGTTGTTAGAGAATTAACTAAGGCGCTCTGGGAACTCTAACTCTAATGATCTTCGGGTAACAGCAATCCCGAAGTGGAGACTGTGATGGTAAAATACTATGGTTTGCGAGAAAAAGGTCAGGCATAGAGTCAGACGGAGGTATTTTCAAATCTCTGCTCTGCTATTTGCCAAGTGACACAGGCAAGTGACCTAAGTTTTCACTTCCATCATCTATAAAATGGGGATAATAAGACATCTACCTTTCAGGGATTGTACAAAGACGAGAAATGACGACTACATAATACCTAGTACACTGTTAGTATTCAAGAATTGGTGTTGATTTTTACTGGTAATCATGAAATTATAAGACATTAAGAAAGAAACTGACATTTAAATACCATTACACAACTGCATTATTACTCTCTAGAATTATAAAAGCAACATGGAGAGTATGCCAGTCGTTCATGTATTGGTGCCTAGCACACCGTAGGTACATAAAATTGGTTATGATAATGCTGATGATGAGGCAATTTATGAAAACAGAGTGAAATGAATAATCCATGTACATGTGTCTCTCAAATGAGCATGACTGGTACAGAGTAACGTTTGAAAGAAGACTGTGAAAATAAAACATAATAAAAATGTTCAGCAAACTATAAAATAAAGTTTCAGTGGCCCATGACCTTACAACTTGGATTCTGCCACTGGATAAAACAAAACAGAATATATTATGAACATTTCTCCATTTTCTGCACTGGTAGAGGGAATGATCCAGGACAGCAGGGGATCTACACTTCATTTCTACTTGGACTCTTTAATAAGTGCTTGTAAACACTGAATTACACTTGTTTATATCACTGTATCCTTCTTGTGTTTTCTGGAGGCTAATGAGATACTGTTTTTATGAATGACCTACTAATTGAGAAAGAGAAGCAGCTCATGTTAGCAATGGCCCTATTGAGGCCTACAGTGATACAAGCAAGATGCTAAAAAAAAAAAAAATCCATTTTGAGAAATCTATACCATATTGAATGCCAGTTACCAAAATGTTAAATACAAGACCTAAAGGCTTATCAGCTGTCAATATAAAGACTCTGGAAAAGCAATTTGAAAAATTTGAAAAATAATTAAGACACACACACACATTTATTTATGACCAAGCTTGTACAATTCTGAGGCTGTAAAACTAGACATCATATAAAGAAGTGGAATTCATTTTTAAAACATATCAGAATTTCTACCCTGATGTGTGTATTGTCAACTCAAAGTTGTCTGCTTCAGATATACACTTATCCAGGCTAATGTTGTCATACTCCACTTTAACAATTGACTTTGCATGGGTTTTGCGGAGAAAAGTAGCCGCATTAATTACTAATCACAGTAAAAAGTTGTTAATCAAAAGTAAATGAAATGAAAAATGCAACAACTGATAGCTACTTATTCAAACACAGTCACTGTGTTAGAGCACACGCACGTGTGTATGAATGCACACACACACACACACGTGTGCACACTCAGAGAGCTGGGGATGGAAAGGTGAAGGGACACTACACCAGAATGCTAAAGTTACTTTGTAATGTTTTTGGATTACTTGATACAGCATTGGTTCCCATCCCAATGGCACCTTAAAAGTAAACTGGGGAACTTCTATTATGCTGATTCCCAAGCTCCACTCTAAGTCCCCATAAACCTGGGAAACTTTTAGAGGTGGATGCAAAGCCAGTAATTGAGTCCAGATCTGATTCAAAAGGTGTGTTTTTATACTACACCAGACCTTAAACCAAAAAGCTTCCATAGAGTTTATAACTGGGGCCAAAAAGTGGCCAGTTAGAGGAAACTCACAAAAAGCCAGCACGTATATTTTGTTCAGTCAACAGTAGTGTTGTTTTGAAAAGTGCATGCGAACCAGTTGGACATCAGGGAATATCAAAAAGACTGTACCTTCTGAAAAAAGTAGTCTTTTTGTAATATCTTCCATGGTTAGCTTTTTTGAGGGGAGGAGTATATTTGCAAAATTTGTTAGTTAAAATTTTTTAATGTTTTTATTTATTGGTATTATTATTTATGTATTCAGGTGTGTATGTATATAAGCTTCTCCAATTCAAAATCAAAGCACAGCCCTGCATACCTACCACAGGGATGGCAGCTTCACGTAGTATAATCTTCCAACTAAATGGCCTCCTACCTTCTTATTTATTTTTTTACCTTGGGATGCTCGATACAACAGGGTTCACATTTGGACAGGGCTGCGACTCTCAGGTCGTCATGTTAGAGAACCCACTTATATCACAAAGAGGCAATTTCAGCCTCATTTGCGACACCTGCTTTAAAACTTCCTTATTTTGGGGGTGCCTGGGTGGCTCAGTCGGTTAAGCGACCGACTCTTGGTCTGGCCTCAGGTCGTGATCTCAGGGTCCTGAGATTGAGCTCCACTTCAGACTCCACATACAGGGGGAGTCTGCTGGAGATTCTCTCTCTCCCTCTCCCTTTGCCCCTTCCCCTGCTCACGCTTCCTCTCTTTTTCTAAAATGAACAAATAAATCTTTAAAGATTTTATTTATTTATTTGACAGAGAGAGAGATAGCGAGAGCAGGCACACAAGCAGGGGGAGTGGGAGAGGGAGAAGCAGGCTTCCCGCCGAGCAGGGAGCCCGATGTGGGACTCGATCCCAGGACCCTGGGGATCATGACCTGAGCCGAAGGCAGACGCTTAACGACTGAGCCACCCAGGCGCCGAACAAATAAATCTTTAAAAAAAAAAAAAAAAAGAAATCACATAGATGAAAATCACGAGGTGCTTTTCTTCCCCCTATCAATCATTCCAATAATCTGATAGAGCAATGAATTTTAGCACCACTTTCTACAGATGTAGAAACCAAAGCTCAGCCATGCAAAGTGTGATGTGAGCTCAAAAGCCAGGGTAGGAATTACACACGGGTCTTCAGTCTGCCCAATTAAGGCTTTTCCAGGTTCTCTGGTCTTGAGGGGCTGAGAACCCTCCTTCTGGAAAGCTGAAGCTCCTCCTAAAGGGATTAAGAACCATCACAGCTACAACAGAAGAGCTCATCACTGACTAGTTAGAACACTTAAAAGATACAGTTAAGCTCTTCCAGCTCTGACAGTAAGTCTAAAAAGGTTAATGTACTAATCATATTTTAAAGGGAAAAGGATAACTCTTGATAATTTTTCTAATTTATTAGTGAATCTGATTTACTTAGATATAGATGGAAAATACTGATCTTTTTAAAAAAACTATTTTATAAAGAGAATGAAAAAAATATCAAACTTTAAAAGGTTTTAAAAGGTTTGGCTCCTGTGGTAATGATGATTTTCTAATGTAAATACTTTGACTACTGATTTCACAATTTAATCAGAAGAAAAGAACTTCACGTGGCCAATCTTCAGTATTACTTAAAGACTATCATGGGATATGTGTATACTGCACATAAAGAAAACTCAAATTGTTGACCAAAAAATGGTGGATTTGACCTATATCTGACAGTTGCTAATAGGTTTGTGGCTTAAAATCTTCCCTCCCAATAATCTAACAAATTAAATGTATTTATAAACTTTTTAAACAACAAACTGTGAACTCTCATAGACTCTCTGACAGACCTCTTTTCCTTGATAATTTCTCTCACCTTCCACAGACCTATTTAGTCTTTCCAACCTTCTCACTGGTTAACCTTGCTTTCGCTCAGTAACACTGAGCGTAAATGCTATGAGAGAAGCACTTTCCCACCTACAATTCCTTATTCTCAAATTCATCCATTTTCACCTCAACTATACATATCACCTCCACTGAGATACAACTTAAAACTCCCCACTTGGAGAACTGAATTCATAGTCCTCTAAATAAATGTGTATAGCCTTAATTCAACTCTTAATCATATGCTCCCACTGAACTGTTTTTCCAATGTCTCATATATGTAACCTTAATGAAATATTTACATTTTCTAATAAGAAAAGTGCCCTCTTAAATGAGATGCTTCTGAGAGACCGAGGACACCTTCCCAGCTACTCAAACGAGGTCACCGGATTTTAGGTAGCATGAGAAAGGCTGGAGTTACCTCCAGACCACCCACACAGTCATTACCTTATCCCACCAAGGACTGCAAACTCCTTTAAGCCAGAAATGTAATCCATTCCCCTAGTATTTACCACAGTGTTTGAAATAGTTAACACCTGTTTAGGACTGAATCCTGTCCCACCAAAATGTGTATGTTAAAGTCCTAACCCCCAGGACCTCAGATTCTGACTGTATTAGAAGATGGGGCCTTGAGAGAGGCAACTGAGGTAAAATAACATCATATGGGTTAACCCTAATCCAGTATGACTGGTTTCCTTATAAAAGAGTTTGAGACACCAAGGATGTGAGCATCTCTAAGAAAGACCATGAGAGCACAGAGCAAGAAGGCTGCAAGCTAAGGAGAGAGGTCTTAAAACAAACCTGCCAACACCTTGATCTTAGACTTCTAGCCTCTGGAATTGTGAGAAAATACATTTGTCGGTTAAGCCAGCAGTCTCTAGCATTTTGTTGTAACAGCCCTAGCAAACTAATAAAATAGTCATCATTTATTTGTTGGCTTGATTACAACTTATAATTTGCTATTTCTTTCTCCTTCTCAGACCACTTTTAAATGTAGATTCATAAAGATAAATTCCTTGAAATCATGGATTCCCTTTCGTTCTTTTTATTGCCAACTTAGTGTTTTAGAAAAGCACTCCTATTTCTAGCACCACCACCCCACCATCCCGCCAAAGATGTCTTGAATTTAGGTTACTTGTTCCTTCAAGTAACAGGCTTCAGTTGGAAGTCAAAGAATATTGAAAAGAAAAAAACCTCCAGACAAGAGTGTCAGTGGCTTTTCCTTTTAATACCCTGCATATGTGTTGAGGGGGGATTGTACGATACTTTCAGGTTATAATATTTTTGGAATCCTCTCCAATTCAAATTTAATCAATGTTTAATTCCTAAACAGAAGGAAAAAAAAAAAAAAAAACACTTCATCAACTTGATTTCCAGCCATATGGCTTTCCTCATCCTGATTGTTGATTTCACCCTGAGATAACAGAAACGATGACTGTGGGATGGGGGGGTGGGGTCTTTTTTTTTTTTTTAAAGATTTTATTTATTTATTTATTTGAGAGAGAGAAACAGCATGAGAGGGGAGAGGGTCAGAGGGAGAAGCAGACTCCCCGCTGAGCCGGGAGCCCAATGTGGGACTCGATCCCAGGACTCCGGGACCATGACCTGAGCTGAAGGCAGTCGCTTAACCAACTGAGCCACCCAGGCACCCGGGTGGGGTCTTTATAACTTATAGTGTTGTCACTTTACCTGTTTTGAGCCAAAGGAGCAAATGTTCAGTAATTGTATACTGAGAGCATTATCTGAGCTCAATGGCTTCACAGACTTTCTGAAGTGTCAACACACGTTTTGTTAGTCAGAAAAAATAATGAACATCAAATAAAAGGATATTACGGACTGAAAGTTTTGTGTACCCCCAAAATGCATATGTTAAAATCCTACCCCCCAGTGTGATGGTACTGGGATGTAGGGCCTCTATGATGTGATTAGATCATGAGGGTGGAGCCCCCATGGGCCCCTAGAGAGCTCCGTCATGCCTTCTGCCATGTGAGGATGCATCGTGAAAACAGCCCTCTATGAACCAGAAAGACGGCCTCCTTGGACAGTGAATCTGCTGATATCTTGATCTTGGACTTCCCAGCTTCCAGAAATGGGGGAAATAAATTTCTATTGTTTACAAATCACCCAGTCTATGGCATTCTGGTATAGCAGCCCAAACAGACTAAGACAAAGGATCATTTGTGTAAGTAATCAAATCCTACTTAAGATAGCATGTAATATGAAATGAGAGTAACCTTATGGGTCAGAATTACAGACTTTCATCCGACTGACCTGGACTGAAGTTTTAGCTTTGCTACCTAGCAGCCCTGTCAGCCTGGGCCGGTAACTCAATGCCTCTGATTCTCCAGGCCAACATCTATAAAATAAGAATAAAAATAATGGACCTAAAAAACCTGGCACATTTTGTATGCCTCTGCCATATAAAAAACTGCTATATATTATCTAAGCCTAGTAATACTGAACACTGCTTTTGCTTACTAAAATTATGTCTTCAGAGTAAATTATTTTTGGAAATGATAACAGAAATAACCACAGAAGCTTTATGAAGAAATCTGAAACAGGAGTTGAACATATGGCATGCACAAAAAAGATACATTTAAGAATTCACCAAATATTTTTAAAAAAGCAAAATGTCACAGTGGTACTTTGGGGAACGTAACATGGTGAGATAACATTTCTGTAAAAGCAAACAAAAAATGGACAAAAATGAAGAAAAGTAACTTGATTTAGGTGAAACTGATGTTAATCAGGTATATGTAAATATACTGGCAGAATCTATAGGCATTAATAACATGCACAGCTACAACGCTAGTTTGTATACATTAAACATAAATCGATGGGGCCAAAATATGTAAATCTTTGCAAATAAGAAAAAAAATTTTAAAAACTTATTCCATTTTTAAGACAATCGCAGAATATTATTTACAGATTTTAATATATCAATATTTTCCAGATATTTTCATCTGAAAAGGAAAAAGTTTTTTCGTGCTCCTCTTTCCTTATTTTTTTTTTTAGAGGTGTAATTCTATCAACAATGTTTCCGGGGCACCCGGGTGGCTGAGTTGGTTAAGCATCTGCCTTCGGCTCAGGTCATGATCCCAGGGTCCTGGGATCGAGCCCCACATCAGGTTCCCTGCTTGTTTCTCCTTCTACCTCTACCTGCTGCTCCCACTGCTTATGCTCTCTCTCTCTCTCTGTTAAATAAATAAATAAAACCTTCAGAAAAAATAAATAATGCTTCTGATATTTGCTCAGATCTTTTGGGTGAACTACTCAGAATTACAATATCAGTCTCTATGTGAAATTTCTCTTTTTATTCAGAATTATTACAGGGTAAGAATAGTTCAATGTGACTTGCTTGTGATAATTTCTTTTAAAATTTTAGGCAATTTGCATATAATACCAGAGGTTTAAAAAAACAAAAATAATGTAAATGTTATAATACATATATATATATATACACTGTATATGTATGAATATATTTGCATGTATATATTTACTTAAATAATACAATTAATTCTAGGAATATTTATTGAATCTATAAACACTGGGTAACTACTCTCATAGAATTAAATTTCCCTGGAGATTGTGAGCCCATTACAAATGGGACGATGTTTCTATATTCTGTGTATCAGTAACTAACAGTGTGTCAATTGATGTGTTTATAAGCAAATGAATAAATATGAGTTAGTGAATGACTGAATTATGCTATCTTCATTTTCAAGATGAACATAATCTAGAAAGGACAAAAAATGCGTAAGTGCAATGTGCTATGTTTTATACCAATACTTCTCAAGCAATTTGTGGTGAATGACCTTTTTTTTTTTAATTTTCAACCAGTAGCAAATCAATATTTTATAAAATAAAATAAAAATATATTACTAAAGGGGCACCTCTGGGTCGCTCAGTTGGTTAAGTGTCTTACTCTTGGTTTCGGCTCAGGTCTTGATCTTAGGGTCATGAGATGCAGCCCTGCTCAGCACAGAGTCTGATTAGGAGTCTCTCCCTTACCCTCTCCCTCCATCCTGCTCTTTTGTTCCTCTGCCCCTTCCCCCACTTGTGCACACTCACATGCACACTCCCTCCCTCTCCAGAAATAAATAAAATCTTTTAAAAATATATTACTGGAAAAAATAAGGAAAAAACCAAAAGACATACAATAAGACATAAAATTTTTCTGTAAAATTGTAGGGAAGTCTCAATTTCTTGTCTTCAACTAGCCATCAGTAGGCCACAGATTCTATTTTGGGTAGCAACATTTTTTTACTATTGCCATCATCAACACGATGGGAGAAAACCCTAATTAACCCGAGTAAATGAAAGAAAAGCATTTGAAAACTTTCATTAAAATTAGTTCAGAATAATCTGCTGAAAAAACTGTTATTTTCTTCCTGTACTTTTTAGAATTCTACTGTGATTCACACAACTGACAAAAAATAAAAATGAAAACAAAAAAATTGGGCATCAAACGGTTCTAGTTCTTTTCTGCAAACTCTAGTCATCCTGGAAACTTTAGAGGACTCAAAAGGAGGCTATGTATGTACAGCTTCTCTTCCCTAGAAAAGATTCACAGCACCAGGCACTCTTTTTTTTTTTTTTCTTTAAGATTTCGGTTTTATTTTATTCTTAGAGAGAATGGGTGGGGAGGAGGGGAGGGAGAGAGAGAGAGAATCCCAAGCTGGCTCCATGCTTAGAGTGGTGCTCGATGGTTACAGGGCTCGATCTCATGACCCTGAGATCTGAGCAGAAATCAAGAATTGAACTCTTAACCGAGCCACCCAGGTTCCCCTCACAGCACCAGGCACTCTTCTGATGGCAAGTAAAAAGCCCAACTACCCTGAGTGATAAATGATAAATGCCATAAGCATCTTTCTCATTTCCATTTGCTTCTTTTTCAAAAGAATTAACATTCCTTTGTTGTGTTGTTGGAAATAATTAATTTACAACTGCAAAAAGTACTGATGTCCTACTCCTTTCCCATGCAATTCTGTTTTTATGTTATGTTTCGAGTAACTTTCACAGGTGAGTGACATATTACTAAAAAGTGTTATTGTTTGTGCTAGTAAGCAACCAGAGTACTTCAATGTTAATACACATACATGTGGTGAAAATATTAAGAAATCACTATAACATTTTAAACTTTAAATTTTAAAAGCTCTGGCATTTTTTTTTAAAGTAAGTGTTCAAAATGTCACTGCCCATGTAAGAAAAATATTCTATGAAATACAATTACATAGCCTATTTCTTAGTGGTTAGGTTCTGAAGTAATCATGAAAGGTATGTAAAAACTGCTCCCGAAAATATCTGCAATAGGTTATATACTACTTCCATATATAAAACTCCATGTGATATGGAGTTTTTTTTAGTATCATCTGTAAGTAAGTCCAACACAGTTTTTCTACTAATGTTGGACAAGAAGATAAATTTCCTGAACACTGGATGAAGTGTTAAGCTTGTGTTTTCACTAAAAATATAATTAAAAAGTACGAATTCATATAAATTAAAAGTGCATAAAATGCCACAACACTGTTCTAAAACAAACACAAAAAAAATGTAAGTATGGGAATAAACATTATTTGAAATAAAAATCAGAAGAAAATGCAGAGAATCAACTAAAACATTCACAATGGGCTTTGGCAAAGTATATTGTGAAATTCTACATTGCCATTAAAATTATGTTACAAATGATAGTTAATGACAGTGTGTTTAAAGTATATTTTTAAGTGCAAAATTTTACTACATATATTATATAGCATATGTCTAAACATTTATATGTTATTATTATGTATATACTACACAAATTATACAAGTATTACATAATTACAAACATTTACTAAAAATTATATCACTGCTTATTTAAACAAAAGCTGAAAGGATTTATACCAAATAATATGAATAAAAAGGAAGATATAATTTTGAATCTCCTCACTAGTGATTAAAATTTCAACATCAATACTATCATAATAACAATGCTTCCTTTTAAGACATTTTGAGCATTTTCCATTTTTATTTCATTTTTTAACAGATACACATTTTTTAGAATATATGTGTCAATTGAGTTATCTGCAGGAAATCATCTGATAAAGTATAAAATTAAAAATTTGGATTTTGAGAATGAATCATATTCTACATCCAACTTCCTGCCCCTTATATTAAAGGAAATTATAAGACCAAACCATTTATTTTCAACTTGTAACAAATCCAAGCCTACCTTCTCTCCTAGGTATATTGTAAACCTAATCTGAGATTATGGGATTTCAATATAGATATATTAACCCCCTTCTCCTTCACCAGAGAAAGATCAAGAACAACTAAGGATTAATCCCCTAATTGAAGATCTGATAGACATAGCAATATAATGCTCACTAGATAAGTAAAAATACCAAATTCACAATTACATTTTTGACATGAAAGAAAAAAGTATAACTCGTTCATTAATATTTTGACATAAATTAGTTTTGCAGTTACACAACTGAATCAAAACCATGGCACATGCAGTCAAAACCTTAGAACCCCAAATCTAGAATTAGTGTGTTTTGAGTACTTCCAGCTCCCTGTCTGGGTATCAAAAACAAGAAATCTCAAGGTAAACTTTGTTTAAATTTAATGTTATACATGCATCTTTCAGGGACGAAGAAAGAGACACGGTATCAAAAAAAGAAAAAGGGCAAAAAAGAATGAGAGCTACTCCTCTCATTATATTCTATATGGTAACTAGATATCTAATGCCATTTTCTCCAGCTTTTTATAAGCAATGCATTTGCTCCCCTTCCCATTCCACACATTCACACAGTCATATCCCTCTCACTCACACAAGGACACACCTTGGAAGACTGTAAAGGGAATCCTGACCTAGGCTAAGCTCTGAAACAGTCAAATAATGAGAGATAATAGGTCAACATTCAATGTTCATATTTCCCCATCAGATTCTTGGTGACTCACAAGTTTTAACAAAGGATACTAAATCACTTCATTCTTGGAGACTATACAAATTGTTTAATATTCTATAAATTTGTGGTGTTCTTTTCAAATAATGTGTCATTCTATATACAGTCATCAAAAACTGGTTTGACTTTATTCACTTAATTATGAGTCATATTTTGTGAACATAATTATATAGGAAATTAATCTTCTGATTTAATATAAAATAAGATACCATGTTAACCCTGAACTATATTTTTACCTCTTAGGGAATTTATCACCGTCTGCCCCTTCTACACCAAAATCTCCATTCTCATACATTATGGAGTATCTTGTGACACAAAGAATGGTGCAAAGCAAATTTTCAAGAAATATTTATTGAGCAAATATTAATATTCCTTAGCCAACTGACCATACTCTGATGCTAACCGACTGAGCCACCCAGGCGCCCCGAGATTACTTTTTAGCAAAAATGAACTTCGGTGGATTTCAGGTTAGATTTTAATAAAAAGTGAAAGCTAAAATTGAGACAATCAGAGAGTATATCAAAATATATCTTGGCTAATCTCTGCTAAGGATCAAGACATCAAAGAAATTTTAAAGCATGACATGGTCCTGAGACTTCTGAACCCTCTAGATCTGCATTTTCCTAGTCATAGCTACTAGCACGTGTCTATTGAGCACTTTTTAACCTTGGCTAGTTCTGTGCTCTACGTGTAAAATACAAGTTGGATTTTAAAGATTTAGTACCAAAAAAAATGCAAAATGTTTAAAAAATAATTTTATATTGATTACATGTTGAAATAACCATTTTTGATAAACTGAGTTACATAAAATATATTATGAAAATTAATTTCATGTTTCTTTTTTCTTCTTAATGCGTCTTCTAAAAAATTTAAAATTACACATGATGGCTTGTTTTCCTGGCTTGCCTTCTCTTTCACCTGGGCAGTGCTGATCTCAAGAATGTCTTCCCGTTGTCCTCCTCTTTATTTCCCCTCTTCCCTCTTCTACACTTTCTTTTTTGTTATTTTTTTTTTCTCCAATTGCAACAATGACAGGAGGGAGGCCTGGAATAAGGAAGGAAGGCTCTAGCAATTCTGAAATAAAGATTACAAATATGATGGAATACACTCAGAGATTAAATAAAACAAAGTATTTTCATACTATTGGTTCACTAGTTTTTAGAAGATTTTATTTCTTTGAAGGACAGAGAGCAACAACGGGGGGCAAGGGTAAAGGGAGAAGCACAACTCCCCACTGAGCAGAGAGCCCCACCCGGCACTCAATCCCAGGACCTTGAGTTCATGACCAAAGCCAAAGGCAGACACTCAACCAACTGAGCCACCCAGGCACCCCGACTAATCTAAATTATTAATAAAATGACAGTTGACCATTGAACAACATAGAGGTTAGGGGCTCTGACTACTGTGCAGTTGAAAATCCACATATAACTTTTGACTCTCCAAAAACTTAACTACTAATAGCCTCTTGACCAGAAGCCTTACTAATAGTATAAACAGTCGATTAATGGATATTTTGTATGTTATTGGTCATATATACTGTATTCTTACAATTAAGATGGAGAAAGCTATTAATAAAATCGTAAGGAAAATACACTCACAGTGCTGTACTGCATTGATCAAAACAAACAAACAAACAAACAAACAAACAAACCCGTGCATAAGTGGACCCGCACAGTTCAAACCTGTGTTGTTCAAGGGTCAACTGTACATTGTTGTCCACCTAAAGCATCTAAATGCATAGATATTTCTGAACTCCTTTTATATGTTTTATAGTACTTAAGAGTTTCTAATAAGGTGTTTTTATTTGAAATTTTGAATAATCTCAATATATTCCAAAATAAAATTCATTTTCCCAAATAATGAACTTTATTTTAATGAATAAAATATGAATACAAAGTCATACACTCATATTAACTGTACCTCCTTATTGCTGACCTCTTTTTTTCTTTGAAAGTTTATCATTCTTTTTCATCTTCCAATTTCCTTTCCAGATGGCCCTCTCTAAATCTTGTGGTTGCTGTTGTCCTCTTCATTGGCCTATTTACTTTTCCTGCTACCCATTTTCCCGTATGCGCTCACGTATTCCTAACTTTGGATACAATATCCAGAGTATTGTCAAATCTCCCAATCTGAGGACCTTGCAAAGTCACTGGGAGAAAGAGAGAGGCACTGCATTCCAAATTTTTCAAGTGCCTTAATAATCTGTGTAACCATAAGTAATCATCTATACTTTTCTTAATTCTGATTACCTTACTGTCTCTTTTCACATGAACCATTTCCTTCAAGTAGGTTGTCAGTTCATGAGGACAGGGTCTGTGTCTTGTTTTGTTCTTCAACTTTTTTTTAAATCTCCTAAAACACACTTAGATACAATAGATTCCCAATGTATAGTGGAAGAATGAATGAACAAGTGTTCAAAATCACAATTCCGTTCAGAGCAGAAACACTACCGAAGACTATGAGAAGGACAAGAATGGCGAATGATGCAGCACAGTTCTGAATAAAAGCATTGTGTTTTTAAATATTCCCTATGTAGGGAGCTGCTGTGCAGGTGCCTATTTTATTAGACAAATGTCACTGACCTAATGATGTACAAATCAAGTATCTTTTTCTCCATTTTTTAAAGAAGGCATGTTGGTTTAAGTGTGGAGCAAAAGGCTTGTGTTCAGATCTTTAGTCAGACATCTGACAGCACTTTGGACAAGCCATCCGTCTGATCCTCAATGTCTTCCCAGATATTACTATCTGCGATAATAATACATTCTTCCAGGGTGTAACAAAGATGAGGCACAATATGACTAAGCACTTAGCAGTCAGTCTGACCCCTAACGGATGATCTATAAATGGAATGAGGTCATAGCAGCTACAGCAACATATCCAGCAATAACAGCTATTGTCTGTCTACCTAACTGGACTTCTGACTTAAAAAAAAATCTTGAACTAGACAAAAAAAAAATATATTAACAAACACTTTATAACCTTCTTTAAGTCTGAATCATTTACTGTTACGTTTAGAAAGTATTTTAGTGTCGTATCCTGTATTAGTTTCCCTGGTTCTGATCAGTAACTTCTTTTTTTTTTTTTAAGATTTTTATTTATTTATTTGACAGAGAGAGATATAGCGAGAGAGGGAACACAAGCAGGGGGAGTGGGAGAGGGAGAAGCAGGCTTCCCGCCGAGCAGGGAGCCCGACGTGGGGCTCGATCCCAGGACCCCGGGATCATGACCTGAGCCGAAGGCAGACGCTTAACGACTGAGCCACCCAGGTGCCCCCTGATCAGTAACTTCTTACAAAACTCAACTTGGGTTGCAGTAACCATTGCAGAGTTTATTTCTATATTCCCTGAATATTCTAACCAAATAGGATCAAGATAAATGCAAACATTACTTATCTACGGCTCTCTTTATGATGTTCCAAAAGAGAGTACTAAAATCCTACATAAATGAAAAAAAAATTCCTTTATGACATCAGTTAATTATAAACCTCTAGAAATGTCATTGGTACTTTTTAGCACGTTTTAAAGTTTTCCTTTCCACCTTCTTCCCTGTCTGCAATTATGGATTTAAAAAATCCTTTCTCTAGGGGTGCCTGCATGGCTTAGTTGGCTAAGCATCGGACTCTTGATTATGGCTCAGGTCATGATCTCTGGGTCCTGGGATCGAACCCCTCATGAGGCTCTGAGCTCAGCTCAGAGTCTGCTTGAGATCCTCGCCCCTGCCCCTCCCCTTGTTCAAGTACATGTGCCCTATCTCTCAAAATAAATAAATAAATCTTCTAAAAAAATCCTTTTTCTAAATTACACTTTAACACTCAGCCTTTCCTCACAATGCTTTAACTTCTCAATATCAGCAACCTTAGTAAGCCACATGCCTTCCCAAACTCTAAAATGTGTTCATCATTTGACTCTGTTCCACTATCAAAATCTGGAGGAATAATATTCTCCTCTGATCAAAGACATCCATCCTTGCACCTTTCTCATTCTATTAAAAATAGTAAACTTGCTATTAGTTTTCATCCTGACTTCAGGCTCTCAATTCTTAACCTGTTCTTAGTTCATTCATCTCCTGGAGCTGACCTTGCCCCCTTTCCCAGCCCAAATTTATGGCCCTTCTTTTCTATAACATACTCACTATGTTAGAAAGCCAGGCTCTTTGTTTTGCATTATGCATACCTTGCTAATCTTCTAATCAAGTAAACTTCAGTTGTTTGCTAGACCCATTCAGATTATAGACTAAGTACTGCTAAAGAAAGTGATGCAATTGCCTTGACTAAAATGTGACAAATTGTTGTCAATTTTGCCAAGTTTCCCCTTATGGCTCTAGAATCTTTTTTACAGACCTCCTGCATATTCTTGGCTGTATTCTCCAAGCTCCTATGCCCATACCAGTTCTTCTCAACGTATGACCTTGCACTTAACCTGAGAAGACTGAAGTCACCATTACATGCCAAACTCCCTGCAGGCATGGAGTCTTATTACCACTGAATCTCCATCCTCCAGTACACAGCTGAATAAATAAGGAATTCAGTTAACTAATAAACTGACTGAATTTCTTTCCTCTTCTAATACACAAACATCTTCTTGTGCTAGCACTGATCACACTAACCCCTCAGCACATTCTGAAACTTGCTCCTGAAAATTACCATGCTCATCCTTACAGTTCCATCTCTTCTTGCTAGGGGATTCCATCCTGAAAAAAGTAAATATGCATTCAGATTTTCTTTATTCTGACTTTAAAATATACCCTTTATTCAATAATATTACTCCTTGAATAATATCTCAGTCCCACGATTAGCATTAAACTTCATTTACTTCTTGTCTTCATATCTTCAAGACCCCAAATGACCTTAAACATGGGCAACGGGACTTCTTTCTGCTTCTGTTTAATTCTAATATACATATTTTTTCTCAATGACAACTAATGGATTTTTCAACATTTTAACTGAAAAAAAAATCGGATAATCTGAAAGAGTACAATGAAATCTGCATAACGTCTCCTTGCATTCAAAAATTAACAAATGATGATTTGTTCCAGACACATCACACACACATTTGATGATGACTCATAAGAACGCATGACACTTATCACTACACTCAGCTTGCATCTCCTAATATCATTTATCTAGCCTATATATAAATTTTCCCAATTCTACCAAGATTTGAGCCTGTTTCTTTTGTTTAAATAGGATCAAATACAGCTTCCAGTATTGCATTTGTTTTTCTTTTACTCTCTTCTAAAGTTTTTTTTTAAAGATTTTATTTATTTATTTATTTATTTGAGAGAGAGAGAGAGAGAGAGAGAGAGAGCGCGCACACATGAGAGGGGGGAGGGTCAGAGGGAGAAGCAGACTCCCTGCCGAGCAGGGAGCCCGATGTGGGACTCGATCCTGGGACTCCAGAATCATGACCTGAGCCGAAAGCAGTCGCTTAACCAACTGAGCCACCCAGGCGCCCCGACTTTATACTCTCTTCTAATCTAGAAAATTCTCCCTACCGTGGTGTGAAACTTTTGAAGAAACTAGGCCACATGTCTGGTATGTTCAGTGCAGAATACTAAACCTTGGAAATTTGTCTCTTTCTTCAAGGTTTAGTTTAACCTGTTCCTCTTTCCCTCTCTTTTTCTGTAAACTGAAAGTTAAGTTTAAACAGGTTTTATTAGATTCAGCTTGAACATTCTAGCAACAATATTTCAAAACCGGTGCCGGATGGAGACTTGATACTGTGTCCATCAGGAGGCTTATGGCATCAGGCTCTCTGTTAATGAAGCTAGGGTTGATAACTTAGTTATTTAAACAGACAATAGCTAGAAGCAATTAAGAAGTAATATTTGAGCACCATGAGAATATGTTACTGCCCAAAATACTTTTAACTAATGACTTTAGCACCTGTTGATGATTCTTGACAGAACTACTTATTTCATTGGGAGTTATAAACTAATTTTCTAATTCCAGCATCTCTTACATAAATCAACCCACATGGTTTTGTAAAGAATTGGTCCCTCATCAACTAGAAAAGAGTACTTCCTTAGATAAACAGGCTAACCATTTCCTTCAATTTAATTATTATCAGAATTAGTTCCTGTTTTGGGTTTTATTTGTTTGTTTTTGAGTTTCATTATGGACTCATGGATTTTACTTCACTCAATGTTTTACAAACTGTTACAGTCACTCTTGTTGGAGCAGGTCACTGAGAAGATGTGACAGGTGGTTGACCCTCCAGCTGGACCCAGGCAATCAGATGCTCCTTACCTCCTCCCCATCCTTGAAATATACATTTCACCCACCATTCCCACACTAGGAGCCACTTCAAGTACACAGTCTTAAGAGGGTAATGTGCTGTTGAGCCCATCCCGACTGGATATATGACTGAACCCCACTAAGGTAGCTATCTAAACTTTTGAGATTCTGGTGGATAGATGCAAAGATCGATGAACCATGAGAGACTACGGATTCTGAGAAACAAACTGAAGGTTCTAGAGGGGAGGAGGGTGGGGGGATGGGTTAGCCTGGTGATAGGTATTAAAGAGGGCACGTACTGAATGGAGCACTGGGTGTTATATGCAAAGAATGAGTCATGGAACACTACATCTAAAACTAATGATGTAATGTATGGTGATTAACATAACATAATAAAATAAAATTTAAAAAAAAAAACAAAGATCTACTTGTCTTGTGACCACCCTATGCAAATTCTCTTGCTTATCAAAACTGCCACCTACAACCTAGACCGATGTGCCTTTCGCTTCAGTTTCTCCTTACCCTCGGAGTATGGGGCCCAGTTTCAAATTTCACCCAAGAAACTCCTGAGGCTGCAAACCAACAACACTTGATGTTCAAATTTATCTGAATTTGGCGATGGGAAGGCCCTTCAAACTGGCTCCCATTTATAGTTACAATTTACAAATAAAGTTGACACAATCTTACTCATCTTTGGACATTTCCTTACTTTCTGGCACAATGAGATATCCACTTGTACTTTTTCTGCCTAGACTTAAAATCAGCCAGTTCTCTAAAAAGCTCTGGTCCCCTTGAGTAGGAAATGGTATTTAGAAACCACAATTTGTGCACTGGATGTGCTCACTGCAACCAGAGACACTGTTTAGAAGACTTTTTCAGGAGACAGAGCTAGTAAATATATTTATTTTTAAAAGCTTTATATTTTAATATGTGATAGCTTAGCCCCTTCTTTGCTCTTCTTTTTTGGAATTATCCTGGCTATCCTTGCATGTTTATTTTTCTATATGTAATTAAAAATCAGCTTACCTAGTTCCAGGAAAACTTTTTATGGTCTTTCTATTGAGATCAGGTTACATGCACACACACAGAGAAACACACATACAAAAGTATGTGACACATACAATCTTAGGGACTGACCTCTTTATGATGTTGTCACATCATATCCAGAATTTTTCCTTTGTTCAAGTTCATTCAGTTCCTTTTTAAAATCAGTGGATTTTAATTACAGATTCCACCCACCATTCCCACACTTCTCAAGCCTCACCTTCCTGTAAGCCTAAGCAGCATTAGCCCTATTGAACAACACTTCTCCTTTACACACACACATTTTCCTAAGCTTCAGTGGGTATTCTCCTCTTCCTCTTTTTCTGCTTTTAACCAGATCCTTTTACATCCAATCAAAAAAAATGCAGGTGTTTCCCAAATTTTTGCCTTTGAATGAGTTATTCCCTCCTAAAGTTTTGGCATAAATAAGTTCGCAATATCTCTATCTTTCAGCGTGTTTTCCAGCTTTAGAGCTGAATTTCATTGCACATTGGTCATTTTATCCAGGAATTAATGTTGGAACTTCAAATCAGTGATATGTCCAAAGCTGAACCATTCTCCCAGCAAGTCAGGTTCTTCTCTAGATATTTTTATTTTTTGGTTTTGTTTTATACCACTAGTTTTCCTTCCTCCCTTCCTTCCTTCCTTCCTCCCTCCCTCCTTCTCTCCCTCCTTCCTTCCTCTTTTTCCTTCTTTTTCTTCCTTCCTTCCTTCCTTTTAAAGAAAGAGAGAGAGCTGGGGGGAGGGAGAGAGGGAGAGAGAGAATCTTAAGCAGGCTCCATTCCCAGCATGGAGCCCAACTCAGGGCTCAATCTCAGGAACCTAAAATCATGACCTGAGCCAAGTTCAGAAGTCAAACCCTTAACGGACTGAACCACCCAGGCACCCCTATACCACTCGTTCTCGAGTTATCCAGATTCCAAACACAAAGGCAGATCTTAAGGGTCCTTCTGCCTTGGCCTTCAGATCCACTGTTTTTATGGACTTGCAGATTTACCATCATCTTTGCAATCCATTTCATCACGTTCATTTACACTACCTCCACGGTGGTTTATGTTTCCCATTCTTTATTGAAAAATAACCCACTTTTCATGTTCCAAGGAAACTACTTAATAATGGAAGACTTTTTCACACATCTGAAGCAATTAAAAACAGTATCCTAAAATAACATCTTTCAGTTATATGTGTTTTATGTTATTAACAAATGGATAAAATGAGCTTGAAGAAACTGTGACATCCAAATATGTGTTAACAGTGAATTCTGAGGTGGAGATGATGTCGATAGTGAGATGCTGGTAGACAGAAGAGACACCTATATTTATAGACTTGCTGTGTTATGAAAATTGGTGGTTCTGTTTTCCTTGTGCAGAAGACTAAGTTTTCACTTCACACTGCAAAAGCCTCAAGTATAGATTACACTTTGTACTTAGTAAGTAAATATTTGTTGAGTGTTTCCCCCTGGTCATCTAGAAAGCCACTTGTAGATGTTGAACCATCTAATTTTGTCTTGACCACAGAGTACCAGTGGCTCCTGACAAATTTCCATGATTTGGTTCTCTTTAGAAAATCCTAGAGTCATGGAAAGATTTGTGATGTTGCTACTTGAAAGTCCTTTCAGGACCAGTAAATGTCTCTGTGTAAATGGTGCCATTTTCTATTATTTTTGGCCACAGCACTTACTACTAAAAGTGACTACAGCAGTTATAAATTATGTACCAAGAATAAAGATGCAGCAGTTGTTTTAGACTAGCTGAAACAAAACAAACAAATTTCTCTCCACAAATGGAACATCCCTGTACAGAAGGGACATAAGATATCAATTCAGACATTCCTGTCACTTCCCCTTTACTACCTGTGGAGCTTCAAACAAGTTACATATCTAAGCTCAGCTTCCTCAAAAATGTAAAATAATGATATTACCTACTCATGGAAGAACAAATGGAACTACATTCATTTGATACATCAATAAATGTTAGTCTTACTTTTCTGTCCCGCTCATCTTGATTAAAGAAAACATAGCCCTTGCCTACTCCAACCTGGTAACAATTTCCAAACTGACTCAAAAATATGTTGTACCTTTAACAATTTAGCATGTAACTATCAAAATGTGTATCTATACACACAGATTCTGTATGAATGCAATTAATTTCCACTCTTAAAATTTAGACAAAATATTCAACTATATTATTCTAAGTAAAATATATAGAAAGAAATTGATGAGTTAGATGTAATGTTATAAAACATATTTACAAATAAAATCTCGAATTTTTCTTTATTATGAGGGTGCTTAATGATGCATTCCATTGCATCTTTCAGAAAAGCAGGACAAGGTTCCCATGTTCTCCATTATATTTCTCTCCACTTAGATTTATACATGATCCAAGGAATAAATCTTACAGCCTTGACCCCAGCTGAAGAGTCTCCAAGGACAGTCCAGAACACTTTTATCCTAAACACTAAATAAGTTCTTCCATTGCCTTCTCTGCAGCTTGGAATGGACAGAAAATGAAATCAACACCTTTATATTCTCTAGGTTTTAGCCCCAGAAAACAGCAAGATAATGCAAAACAAACAAAAAAGTTTAATTTGTGAGAGAGTTACAAAAACACAAAACCAATTGTCCATAAGTTAACTGTTAACAGAAGTCTAACAAAACAAATGAACAGCAACAAGGACAAAAAAAAATGCCCCAATATTTTCTTGAAAAACTAAAATCTAGAAGAATAAAGTAAAACTAGTAGAAGTTGGCAATGGCTGGGTTAGATATATCTCTTCCACAGGTCAAAATTTAATAATAAAAATAAGAGTGATTACACATATTATATTTACATAACACTTGCTAAATGTGTAACTAGCTTTTTGTACATACATTTTATTTCATAATTATTGTTCTCAAAATCATGGTGTAGTGAAATGAATTGCCCCTGTCATCAAAAATGTGCAAGTTTATGTTGCCACTGCCAATTACTAAAGAGATATTTATTCAATTAAAAACTCATATTAAATTATGAAAATGGGATTTTAAAGGCACCTGTGCAAGTCACTAGAAATAGCAAATAATAATAATATGAAAGAATAAGAAAATAATAACAATAACTTCAGATCAGTGAGGAATTTTTTAAATTAGTTTTTAATTATATTCCAGAGCTCCATAAACAAGTTTCAGGAATAAAATTCATCATTATTGCAGTTTTTTATGCACAAAATAGAATTTTCTTAATGACAATATGATAGAAGTGAGGAAATTACTGTATTTTTTAAAATCACAGCTAATAAGCATATAAAAATAAAAGTTTTCAAAGTCAGAAAGAATAAATTTAAATAATGTATTTCCTTCAATTTCCTTTCTTTCATGCAAACTATTCTAAATATCTGCTTCTCTTCTACTTCCAATGTAGAGCTTTACTTGATTTGATGCACTGTATAATTAGTTGCTTGGAATACCAGTAAAGAGTAAACAAAGCATGACCATACTCTTACTCAAGAGGAATGCATTCAAGAATGTAACAGACATCGGAGCTTTTCCATACGCTTTATATTAGCTCATTTAAAAAATGACTATTTTACCTAAGAAACAGTTATTCATATAGCACATGATTCTTTTAACTAGGAAAATACAATATTTGTGGCATATCATATGTATGTGCATTACTTTTCTATTCCATTATTCTTATATTCTAAAGGCTTCATTTGTTTGCATAAATATAGTATCTCTTTTAAACAGTAGCCTTTCATAAAAATTAGAGAAAATAAATTGGCCATCTTTTTTTTAAAAAAGGCAGTATATTTTTTGTGGTTAAGAATATAAAGAGTGCTTCTATAAATTATGTGTTTGAAACTTTCCCCCTCATATATAACACCACCACAGTGTGGCTACCTCATGCAAACTAAGAAAAAAAATAAGTGTGCTACTTGCTTGCTTTTAATCATATAAGGGTAAATATAAGGAAAAAATAAATGTTTATTTTTAATGATGAAAATTTCATTCAAAAATGTTTGGACAAACCACACACTTAAGACAGGACTCCAATTAACGGTTTCTTTTTCTATAATGTTCAAGACTGGAACAGAAACTGTAAAATTAATTCAGTAATCCAGGATTTTTCAAAATGTCCAAATGTCGGCATCCCATAGAAAAGTTCTAGGAAATTTAACAGTTGTTTTAACTTTGTGATGATTTCTTTGCCAAAATTTAAATGAAACTCTCAAAGTCGGCTAACAGTCCAAAAACCAATTTAATTTATACATCTTCTTACCCTCACCCATCACCTCTACCTCCCAGACCCTTTCTCCCTGCAGTTGAAAATAATTTGCATGATTAAACTGATCAGAATCTGGGTGGGTTGCTTACTAAATGAAAGAACAACATTATTTTTCCATAAGAAACCAGTAGGCGGTGCTAACTCTAGGATACTACATGCAAAGATTTTAAACCAAAACACACATAGACTAGGTGACCAGTTTAAAGAGTTGTAGAATTCCCAGTATATTCATGAAGGAGGAAATTTCAAAAATTTGCATGTAATAGAATTTAACATAAGTATGAAATAAAATGAACTATGACTATTAAATAAATGAAAACCTAACATGAATTAAAGGTTCTTAGTATGATCTTTAGTTACAGAATTCAAAGCACAGCTACATATTTGTTCCCACATTAAAATGCTATGAACATCTTCATCTGCCCCATTATAGTTTCAATCTCATTTGGAAACATCATACAGTACAGCTCAAGCACTGCTCCAATCTTAAGACCCAATTACCCCCACCTCAGGGCAGCAACTCGTCTTCTAAATGAAAATTCTGGTTTGATTACTCAAGTTTTTTCTTTCTACTCATCCTGTTTCTCCTTTTCAAAAGAACTTAATGATTTACAGTACATATAAACTGCTAAGAAATATTATATACATGCATTCACTTGCCTTTTTAAATAAATGAGCACTTCTATTTATATACATTATGATAAAAGTGATTAAAAAGTGGCTTTTTAAATGCTTTTGCTAGCTGCTTAAACCATATGAAAGATTATATTGTAGTAATGTGCTCACTACACACACACACACACACAAATCAAAAATTAAAGCTTAGTAGTAACAATATTTGTGCCAAATCTTAGAACTATACCCTTCGTGATATCAAGTCTGGTAGTCCACAGGCAGGACATGAGCTGTCTTCCTTATATAAATGCAACAGGACTTTCTTAACAGAGAAAAGCTACCCAGAGTACAAAAATAACTCAACTGTAACTTCCAAACACCACTGAGAATGCACTGTGAATTTTTTTTAAAAAGCTTTCTAAACATTGAAATAAATTTTAATGTTCTACAGATAAATGATCGTTAGTACTCCTAACTCTTTCACCACAAAGAGTAAATAAATATAGGCATAAAACTTTTCATTCCACCAGCTGAGGTGACAAGACTTACAGAAATACTTGTTTTAAAAGCCATAGTTTAAGTAATTAACCCATTTGTTACAGGCCCTTTTGTATGCTGGTATTTGTTTTGTCTACAGATACTCTAGAAGAAAACTTAATTTTAGAAGTAAAAAGTTATTTCCTTTGCTTCATATTTACTTTAACAGAATTCAAATTATATACATATGACAAATTTAAGGCTAAACTTTTCATTTAAGAAAAAAAAAAGAAAGAACATCAGAGCTTCAAAATCAAATCATTTAAATAATAGTTACCCTCCAGATTTCAAGATTTAAAGTACGACAAGAAATTTGTTTGGACAGCAAGTTTTCCAGCAGATTCTGTCACTGTGTTTAAGTACAGAAAAAGCTTTTTTATTATCAACTGGTACATCTCCAAAAAGCAGTGCTAGATGATACTGGAAATATGTAACAGGACAATCATAAAATATCTTAAACTCCACAGAATACCGTCAACACCGAGTACTGTAATGCTACCAATACACTGAAATCAATCACACCATCACCAACCCCGACCCCTTGCCCTGTGCTCAGTTCTCAGGGGAAAACCTCTGGAACCACTGATCAGGTGGTTAAAAATAGGAAAAACGCTGTTGTCCCTTTAAAACTTAAATAAAAGGCTAATTTGTACCTAAGGGGTGTAGTCTCATTAATGCAAACTAACAGTTACATCCTCAATCTAAAACCCAACTGACCACCACAGAAAGTTAACTATTTCCCCAACCCCTGGAAGACGCCAGCGAGCACTTAAAACCAAAGCAACACGACAGGGAAAGAAAAGATCCAAAGACAACACCACTAAGAAAGCAAAACCCTTCGGAACAAGCACAACGGGCTGGGAAAGACCTACTGCGCTGTCTACTCGTGGCATAGAGGAGGAGCAGGAGTTGAGCGTGAGGGGGCTGGTGCCATCCTCAGGGATCTGGAAATGTCTCGAGCTCCCGGCCCGCGTGGCCAGGAGCCAGCCCCTTCGGAAGATGCTGCCCCTGCCGCTTCTCCCCACGTCTCCCCGGCGCTCCGAGGGGCCGCCCCAGCCGACCCGCGCCGCGTCCTCGGCCCTCGCCCCTCCTGCTCCGCAAGTGGCGCTCGAAGAACTTACAGGGCCCGCGTCCCCAGCCGGCGCCGCCGGCGGCGCAGACACCGCCCGCCGCGGAGATGACCTGGGCGCAGCCTGGGGAGGGACCGTATTTTGCGCACATCCAAAAAGGATCCCGAGGCGGGGAACGGACTTTGGCTTTCACTAGCTCCGGGCACGGCTTTCCCCACGGCGGGCTCGGACACTGCCCGGAGACGCGCGCGGGAGCGCGCGCCATGGCGCGCGCGCGCACACACACACGCGCACACACACACACACAGCTTTCTTTGCCAGGACCAGTGTTGCCATTGCAAACCCGGGAAACGCCTCCAAGGGGACCAAGTACCTGCTCTCTGCGAGCTGCTCAGCTGTTCACTTCATCCTCCGTTGACAAGGAAACCAAACCGCACTTCATTTTTTTTTTCCAGAAAAACCTTCCACTGCCATCATTTGAAAATTGATTTACGGGGAGGGGAAGGGGAGGAAGAAGGGATAATATATAGATATCAGGATATCTATCATAAAATTATCTCGGTTTTTAAAAAATTCAAATGTGCAAAAGTCACAGTTAATATAAAGGAGGAAAAAAGTATTTTGCTTAAAAATTATCCCAGTAACCAGCTGCAAGAAAAGTTTCATGTTATGCATGGGTGTCAAAAACAGGAGGGAAAAAAACGAATTTGTTCTCACCGGCTTCCAAAAAGGGCACAAAAAGATAGAAAATTAATGTTTTTTGCTCAGTGGTTTGTACCAGTATTGCAAAACCACAAACTTGTAAACACTGCCGTAAAATCCCACCTATACAAAAATCTTATCAGAAAAAAGAGTATGCAAAAAAAAAGAGTTAGAAACATGCTTTTTATTTTTACAAAGGAAAAAAAAATTGGCACCATACTTCACATCGCTTTTTCCATAAAACCAGTTGCATATTTTGCTGGACTTGGGAGTCGCTCCCAGCGGGCACGGTCGCCGCGGACTCCCAGACACAGCGCCTTGTCTACAGAACCATCTCATGCTAGAAAAACTTGGATTCAGGAAAAGGCTCAAAACCATGCTCCTCCAGCTTTCCCAAATATAAACAATAATCAAAGAAGTGGAAAAAAAAAAAGAAGAAAAACAAAAACAAAAAAAAAGGACAAAAAAAAAAGAATAGGACAAGAAGGCCACTGAGAAGGTACTCACCGAGCGGGAGTAAAATGTTGGAATAAAAATGAGATTTAGTATAAAATACAGTATGGCGGTGGAAGAAGGAATGAAGCGCGTTTTTTTCTCTCAGTCTCTGCCTCGGGCACTGACACGTGACTCGGAGCCAGGCTGACTTGCAGGCAGCCTGGAAGGACTGAGGCTGCGAGGGGGGAAGCCCCACCGAGCCCAACTCCGGCGGCGAGGCGGCGGCGGCGGCGGCGGCGGCGGGGAGCCCGGCGCCTGGGAGCGGCAGCGCTAGGGGCGGCAGCGGCAGCTCGCGGCGAGGCTGCCTCCGCTGTGAGCCCAGACGAGCAGGTGCCCCTCACGCTGAGGCTGAGCACACGCACACGCACACGCAAGACAGGCAGGGCGCCGGCGAGAGGGGGAGCCGAGCGGGGTTGGGCCGGAGGCGCGCAGCTGCCGCTGCCTCTGCCGCCGCTGCCGCTATTACTGCTGCCGTTGCTGCTCCCGCTCCCCCCACCGCCCACCCCGCCACCGCCGCCGATGGGGAGCGCGTGTTCTGGGGCAGCTCTGGGAGCGCCTTAGAGGAGGTGAACAACTTGCTGCTCACCTCAAAGTTGTTGTTGCTTGCCACTTGCTTATGCATTCATCTATTTTTCTTTTTTTTTTTTTTTTAATCTCTAGGTAGTTACCGGGGAGAGATCCCACCCCTTTCTCTCCCGAAGTTTCACTATTAAAGCCCTATTTAACTCGTTCATTTTCTTCCTCCCTGATTTCCCATTTCTCATCCCTCCTAAGCTGCCTTTGCCTCTGCTGTTCCCTTGCCCTAGATCTGCGCTTCCCCCTCGCGGTTCTCAGGGAACCTGGCGCAGCGCGATATTGGGGGCGTTGTCTCGGGCTAAGCCACAGTCAATCTTTATTGCAATCAGAACGTGCAGCATCTTTTCTGCCGCCACCAACGAAGAATGTTTGCAGTTTGAAATACAAAACAAAATCTCTCGTTTAGGAAACCCCGTTCCGGGTTTCTGTTAACGGGCTGCAGAGCAATGGGTGGGGGCATGGGTGTCGTTAATTTATTCGTTCGTGGGCCAAGCATTGTTTGTTTTGTCTGCGTGTGCGCGCGTGCTTCCAAGCCCGTCTGGAATGCTGCGCGGGTCCATTCTCCATGGCAGAGGCCCCTGCCTGACTCTTGCTCAAGTTGTGGACTGGGGCTGGAAGTCAAAGGAGAGGTTCAAGGGAAACAAGTGAGTCCATTGTGTAAGTGCTCTCTGGGAGGGAGTGAGCACTTGGCGGTCGAGAGGGGGAGACGTGCACCAGGAGTGAGGCGGTGGCGCAGCCCGCGGGAGCCCAGGTGGCTGATCCGTTGATTCTGAAGGTGAGGGTGAAAGAGGAATTTCTCCACCTAGCAGCTGGTTTAGGGTGCCTATCGCCTGAACAAAGATTCCACCAGCCAATTGCTGGTTGCACTGGGATTTTATTGCTGCCTGTTGAAGAATCAGCATTCTGGGCGCTGGAACACATCTACTTTCTTCATTTTTGTGCAAAACTAACATCAGGACCATTTCCCCATGCTGCTTTGAATCTGAGTTGTGTGGAATTAATTGGCATCTCTATGTTTGAGAGTGAACAATTAACACAGTTCCTCAGTTCACAGATTGCTGCCCCTGATCTTTACCTCAATGTTTCTAATGTTGACATTTAAGATAAAAAGCCTCCATCCGAGATGATCTAACCTGGACAATTCTGAAAATTAAGTACACATCCATTGTAGAGAGCTTCAACTGCAAATATGTTTCTCAAACATTCTGGTCAGAATTCATTGACCAAATTAAGGATTAATCCACAATTTAAATAAAAGAGATTTAAAATAACCATTAAAACGTCATTAAACATTTATTTTGGTGAGTTGCCAACTCGACACCCACTTATTATACATACATTAGAGTAAGAATTGCTGATTAGAAATACTTCCTGAAAAAGATGAATGCATCAAGGTGGATTTGGTAACTTCAGAAGCCTCTGAGTTCCACTGGGAAATCATAGGATTTTAAGCTGGATAATACAGATCAAATGTGCTTTTCACTGCAAAACATGTTGGGCTTCGTTTTTTTTTAAATAAGATCTCTTCACACACGGTCTTTTTCTTCTCTGAGTCATGAATTAATTAATTAAAACTTAGTTTGCTAAATTTTCCAAATTTTTTTCTTCCATGTCAAAAATTATCTGATTCTAATAATTTAAGAAGAAAATACTATTTCAATGCATATTTACCATCACTTATATCACAGCAGTGTTCAAATGTGAGGAACTTCATTTTAAAAATGAGTTCTGAAACTTTCAACTAGCCTGGGCAATTGCCTGGGTTTTGAAGAGTTATGCAAGAAGAACTTTGAAAAACAAGCTATTTAGAATTACACTGCAGTAATGGCCGTCAGCCAATCACAGTGATTGTCAGGCTTTTATTATTCAATAAAATGACTTCCCTTTATGTTGAATGCAGTTCTGCTGAAGAAAAAGCAAGACATCAATATCCTCCCTGCACATTTCCCATTTGCTTACATAATTACAATATGGTGCTCAGAATATTCCACTTATTTTATTTCCATGTGCCATTCTCACCTTTTAGTTTGCATCACTCCATGAAAACCAAGAATACACAAAATTAGATTAAGAGAACCTGTACTTACTAAGCATAGCTTCTCATTTAGTTTTTGTAACTGCTCTAGGACATTGATATTACTATACTCATTTTATAGATTAGGAAAATTAAATCAGATAATTAAAATAATTTTCCAAGGATCCCATGGTTAATACATATTACAAGTGGGATTGAACCAACATTGTATCTGGTTTTACAGCTAGAATAAAATATTTACCAAAAAACCCATGAAAGATAGTAAATATTTTCAAATACTGCTATTAATACTAATTAACAAATGCATAATATTCTGAATAAATGAAGTAGATCTAAAACAAATTTATGGGGATTGATTGGCTATATTATTCATCACAAAAATAGTACACCTTATTTTCATGCATTATTTTGATTCCATAAAACACAAGGAGAAGAAACAAATCTTCAAAAGGAGAGATTAATAGGTTACTTTTTTCTTCAACAAAAATCCGTATACAAGATGTGGTCATGTACTTCCGGTCACATTCTCAGAGATTAACTGTAGAAACTTCATAAAGCAAAGTTGCAATTGTGAACTGTTCCTTTTGATATCTATTCTGAAATAAATCATGGAGGATTCATAACTCAAAGTGTACTAAATTTAAGATAAGACAAATAAATGATGTTTGAGGAAAACTCTATTTTGAAATCTATTCTACATAATCTCAACCTTTTCTCATTAGAAAATATTGAAGACACATGAATTATATATGCATATGCATGTTTTACATATAAATATCTACTTAGAAATTATGTGTTACAGTATCAAGGTTTCAATGTACACTTTTATATCCAATGCCCCCAACTCATTTTCTCTTGTTTTACTTAATAGTTTTTTCACAATTTAGTGATTTTGTTTTGATTAATTTAATTTTTTTTCATTTTATGTCCTACCCAATGAATATCCTTCACTTATGCTTCTTTTTCGAGTTTTGATGGTGTCCTTTATTTTTTCTAGTATTTCAATTGGAGTAACTGTAAATACCACAACTCATGAAATAATTTGTACAAAGGAAGAATGATTAGTAAATATAAAAATAAGTAGTAAAGATATAATATGGCATGAGTAAAATAAGGAAGAGCTATCAAAATTTTTATGTAATTTCATTTTTAATACTTATTTCACTCTTCATATATTTTATGGAATCCAAAAATTCAGATATGGAGAGTAAAACACATCAAAATTTCTTATGATTTATGTACATGCATGTTTATTTTCATACAAATTAAAAATATGTATATTGCTAAGAAAATTAATTTTAAACAAATTAATATGTCTACTATTATTCTTACTTTGAATGTATTTATTTTGCATTAAATTGATTGAGTGTAGTTCTATGATAAAGTGGCCTCTGGCAAAAATGACAAGAGGGTATATATACACTCTGATGAGTTTCCTCATAAATACAATTTAGGCACAGAGAGGGAAAAAAAAAAGGCAGCATGTGACATGTTCAGTCTTCTGCACCATTTGTTATTTTTCATTGATTACTGATCTAACAATCATTCACTCTAAAGGAGGATATAAAAAATGTCAGTTTGTAAATTTATAAGCTGTAAATCCAAGATATCTCTTTAGATTTGAAAAGTTAACGATGAAATGTGGTAATCCTAGAACCAGAAATAAACCTCTGAAAGGTACTAAAGGTTAAAAATATTAAGTTAACTTTAAAACACTTTATTATGTATTGATATAAGTATATAAGAAGCCTGAAGGAAACCAAAAAAAAAGAAAAGGGATTTATGCAAAAGAAAAGTGGGAAATATCATATAAAGGAAAAATACGTGCCATTGAATAACTTACTGTGTTTTACATGCTTGACGTATGTACTGTTATAAAATCCTCATAATCAGAAACTGAGATTCTGAAAGACTCTGTCCAGGGACAGAGGACAAAAATGGAACAGCAAGGAGCTTTCATACCTAGTGAGACAGCTAAAGACCACGCAACAGAAAAAGTAACTCTAATGACAAAGTTACATACATTATAGAGCTAAAAATTTGAGAAAATGATAGTGACGGGTGAAAGGGAGGAAAATATAGACGAGCAAAAGGGATGGGGAGGAGGATGAAAAGAAAGAAAGGAAGAGAAGCAAAGAGAGAGGAGAAGGAGGAAAGGAAATTGTAAGACCAAAAGCATTGGGTGGGGGGCCTGGAAAATCTCCTTTTAAAAAAATATTAGAGAAATATAAGACAAGTGCAAATACTGGACAGATTTTAGGTCATACAGATGAGTCCTAAAACACACATGACAAAAAGTACATTTGAAAAATATTGCAGACTTTACAATATGTTTCTTTAGTGAAACTAAATGTTGCCTGAAAACTCTAGAAAACAATCTTGCTGATGTTAACAAAACTATGTACCAGAGAAAATCTCGTTTTTGAAAAGAAAGAGAGAATCAGAAAGAAGTATCTTCATTTGTGTTTAAAAATTAAGAGATTTATTTATCCTAATGATCCCAACTGATAACAAAGACCATATGATTTCATTGGAAAATTAATTTTGCCTACGGAGAACAATTGTGAAGATGTATGAGAGAAACTGACATTTAATTGTCTACCCACAAGATCTTAGACTCAAAGATATGAAGTAGCTCCTTGATATATAGTGATGTTGTACAGTTATAGTTACAATTCTCCCGTTGATTTTTTTCTCTTTGTTTACTTGTTTTAATTTTTAAAACCTGGGTTTTACAGATGATATGGATTTAAAATTGTCTGTCAAAAAATAAATAAATCTTAAGAATGACTATAATAAATAGTTATGTTCTAGATACTGTATGCACGAATCTGTATCTTTCAGATTCTATTTTTGGGCTCATTGAAAAATACATAGGTTATTTTTTAAAGATTTTATATATTTTATTTATTTATTTGACAGAGAGATATAGAGAGAGCACAAGGAGACAGAGCGGCAGGCAGAGGGAGAGGGAGAAGCAGGCTCCCCGCTGAGCAGAGAGCCCAATATGGGGCTCGATCCCAGGACCCTGGGATCATGACCTGAGCCGAAGGCAGCCGCTTAACCGACTGAGCCACCCAGGCGCCCCAAATAGGTTATTTTTTAGTAACTTTTCTCTTTCATATTTTTAATTTCCTCTGATATTCTCTATTCTCTTTTTTAATTTCTTTTTTTTTCTCTTTTTTTATTTCTGTCTCAGAACTCAGACCTCTTTTATCTTCCTATACATATTCAGAGTATATATGTGGGGAAGGGTTGGGACATATGAACACATTAATTCCTTGACTTTTACTTTTATTTGATTCATGGACATCCTTTGTACTAGCAAATGTGTGAATAAACACTGGGTTAAAAAATGATTTTAGGAAACAGTCAATTATGTATGTGATATGTATATGACGATGTTTCCCAGATTCCTTTTTTCCCCCATGCATGTCTCCCTCCTCAATGTAGAGAGGGGTGAAACTTGTTAAGTTCTGAAAAGATCACAGCTCTTGGCTGTTTGGCTTCAGGGTAGTAAATTATTTGTAATTTTATTCATTTAAAGCTCCAGAGAAAACAAGAGCAAAGATCAAACACAGACTTTGCAAATAAAAGTACAATGATCTACTAGTAGGCCACTGGGCAAAATATGAATATTTCAAACTACAAACTTATAAATACACGAACACTCCAGTTAGGACTCACATCAGAGAAAAACAGCACACTGTGTATTACAAGCACTCACATACCCTTACATAAGTGCCAGTCTCAGACACATTTATCTTTACAAATTACATAAAATCAAATGAAGGACTTTTTGCTATTGTCACATAAAAAGATTTCATTAAAATTTGATATATATCATTTTTTGCTTGTTTTCAAAGAGCATGAGTAACTGATTTTTTTTTCAAAAAAAATTAAACAGAATATTTTATTAGTAGTCCCTAAATCAACTGTGTTCAAAACCCAGGAGATAACAAAAGTATGTAAATTCCAGACAAACTTTTTTTAGTTTTATTTTATTATGTTATGTTACTCACCATACAGTACATCATTAGTTTTTGATGTAGTGTTCCATGAATCATTCAATACGTGCCCTCTTTATTTTTTTTAATTTTTTTAAAGATTTTATTTATTTGCGAGAGAGAGAATGAGAGACAGAGAGCATGAGAGGGAGGAGGATCAGAGGGAGAAGCAGACTCCCTGCCGAGCAGGGAGCCTGATGCGGGACTCGATCCCAGGACTCCAGGATCATGACCTGAGCCGAAGGCAGTCGCTTAACCAACTGAGCCACCCAGGTGCCCAATACGTGCCCTCTTTAATACCCATCACCGGGCTAACCCATCCCCCCACCCCCCTCCCCTCTAAAACCCTGTTTATTTCTCAGAGTCCGTAGTCTCTCGTGGTTTGTCTCCCCCTCCGATTTCCCCCCTTCATTTTTCCCTTCCTACTATCTTCTTCTTCTTCTTTTTTTTTTTTTTTTAACATATAATGTATTATTTGTTTCAGAGGTACAGGTCTGTGATTCATCAGTCCAGACAAAATTTAATCTTTAAACCTGATACTTGTTTTTCTTACAATTAAACTTAGTCTGTAATTTTCTTTTGTCATTTGTCCAGCAGAAGATATAACATGTTTTAAGGCTTATAAGAAGAAATCAACATTCTTCAAACATTTATTGAGGCACAATTAATTTTAAAGACTATTATCAAAATATTATAGTACATCAAATGAAAGTTAACAAAGAGAAAAACAGGCTAACAAATTAAAACTTAAATGCCTGATTCAAGAATATACTACCTTTTGGGGGTTTTTTTATTATTTTTTTTATTTTTAAAGATTTCATTTATTTATTTATGAGAGACAGAGAGAGAGAGAGAGAAGCAGGCTCCCAAGGAGCAGGGAGCCCGATCCAGGACTCAATTCCAGGACCCTGGGATCATGACCTGAGCCAAAGGCAGAGGCTTAACCATCTGAGCCACCCAGGCGCCCAAGAGTATACTACCTTTTTGGGGGGAGGAGAGATTTTGCAGATAAAATTTTGTCAAAAAGTAACGCATCTCCTAATTTTCTTCCAGCAACCTAGTGAGAATAGACAAAGCTCTATTGCTTAATGAAATGTTTCTGGAATTGAGTTACTGATAAAACTAGAATCTTTTCTGCCTAGGATAGGATCATTATTAAAATCCTGAAAATTAATACATCATAATTTTATGTTGACTGAAATGTCATTTATAAAGTATTTTTCTTACCATCAAAAAAATCCAGTGGTTATGACAGCGAATTGACGAGTATAACACTCAAGTAGATAAACAGATTAGGTAGGTAAATAGACTATTAAAACTTGTACAATTTACTCATTTACATCCTGTAAGCTGTGTACAATTTAAATAATGATTATAAAAACATTTATTTGCTATTATGAAACAAATTTATTGTGTTAGGAAAATGTTACTTTGGTATCCTAAAATATATGAATATTTGCAAATTATCCACCACTATGTATAATTTTTTTTAAACTATTCAAGCAAGGTTAGGGATGCATAACAGTAAAAGATGACATTATCTCATAGCTGAAACTTTGTTAATATGACTCTGAAAATGTACTCGAAGATACCTGTGCTTCAGTTCACTTTTCCAGGAGATGCTGACAATATGGATTATAAAAGACATTCAAAAATTTCAGAATTTGATTTCTTTATTCCAGTCTCAAACTAAAGTGGAATCAATGTGTATCACATGTAAAGATTCTCGATATTTTAAATTCAGACTAAAATATAATCTAAGCCTTTGCTTATTGATCCTATTTCATTCATTTGCATTTTTTTTTAAAAATGATTTTAAGAAAGATTTTTTAATAACAAAATATTTCTTTAAAAGTTGGAGAGAAATCAATGTACCGGGCACATGGCATGAGTAAGTTTCCTTAACAAGATACTAAGCTT
The DNA here is from genome assembly GCF_011800145.1 of Mirounga leonina. NCBI lineage: Eukaryota > Metazoa > Chordata > Mammalia > Carnivora > Phocidae > Mirounga > Mirounga leonina. The sequence continues at coordinate 32,903,338 of NW_023270415.1, read as the reverse complement.
CCCTCTGAACCTTTGCTTGCATTGACTGATTAGGGAAATAACACAGGTTCACCAGGCAGGATTAACTTTCTCCTCATGCTTTATATCTTTGTAATGATGCTTTTGTAATAAAAACAGAGTAATTTTCAAATAAATACTTTATATCAACTTTCTATAAACATTAAGAATCTAATATTAAAGTGAAAGCATTTCTGTAGGAATCTATTTCTTTCTAGGTTCTAACCATGAAGGGTTAGGTTTTTTTTTTTTTTTTAAGATTTTATTTATTTGACAGAGAGAGACATAGCGAGAGAGGGAACACAAGGAGAGGGAATGGGAGAGGGAAAGCAGGCTTCCCGCTGAGCAGGGAGCCCTATGTGGGGCTCAATCCCAGGACCCTGGGATCATGACCTGAGCCAAAGGCAGATGCTTAACGACTAAGCCACCCAGGCGCCCCAAGGGTTAGGTTTTTGAGAACCTGGAGTTCATGTATCCCCTACACATTCTTAAATATCAGATTTTCAAACAAGCCTTTCCCAGGTACTGGATCGTAGTCAGATTATGGTTGAATTCTTTGACAGTTGCTTGAAGTGCTGATAGAGGGTGTTGCTGAATAGATATCCATACGCTTTAGATACCAGGTGTTCACAGAGTAGAAATGATGTTCTCTGTGAAAATTCAGGGCCGGATATGTATCTTTCACACAGGTGGAGAACCAGACCACTTCTCCAAACTGTGATGAAAGGTATGTACCAGTAGGTAGGTACGATTGTTTTGCTTTGGAAAAAACAAACAAGCAAACAAAAAAAACCTAGGTAATTTGGCTATGCATTCTATGAAGACCCAGAATCCTGCCAAGAGGAAAATCAAAAACAAAAAAGAGTAAGAAAGGCTGGAACATTTTAAGGACAATTATTTCAGGAAGCAGCCCAAACAAAAAATAGCTCTGATTTTTTTAAAAGTTTTTGGGTTTTTTGTTTTGTTTTGTTTTGTTTTTGCTTTAAGATTTTATTTATTTGAGAGAGAGATTGCAAGCAAGAGACAGCACAGACTCCCCACTGAATGGGGAACCCAACACGGGACTCTATCCCAGGGCACTGGGATCATGACCTGAGCCAAAGGCAGATGCTTAACCGACTGAGCCACCCAGATGCCCCAAAACAGCTCTGATTTTTAACAGAACTGTATTCTAATGAATCTGCCAAGATGTTGAGCTTAAAAGCATTCCCACAAGTATCCAAATCCATGTGCCTATGGAATGAGATTATTTATTGTTATCCTTTTAACAATGCAAGATGCCTGTTCCAAATAGCAATTCAACAATATTATGAAACGTTTATTTCTGGTAATAATTACCCAAGACTAGGTCACTTTTACAGATGCTGCTAATTTGTGCCCCTCTAAAATGCCAGGGGGCAAAACATTTCAGAGGCGTATGTACCATCCTTATTTATTCATTTATTTCTTTGCTCATCTGCGTGTTTCTTTTGAAACCCCTATAGAAATGTAAAGATGGATGGAAATTAAATATACACATTAGTGCTTCAGCAAAGCTTGACTTTAAACTGAACAATTTTTTCTCTTCTTCAATCTTAAACCTTCCCTCTCCTTCACTTGTTTTTCTGTGGAATCCTTTGTTCCAGGAACTCTGTATGGATACTGACATCTCGCTGACCTCAATGTATACTTAGTAACAAGACTCAGGTAGCCAGCATCAAGGCTAGTCCTGAGAGCGCCTTGAAGACATGACATGGCAACATGTATCAGATTTCTATCAAAACCGCCCAGATCCTGTATTTTCCTATAAAACCCCTCAGCCTTTAACCCTGGGCAGGTTTAGTCTTGGAGGCATTAGCTGCAGCCTCTTTTGTCTGGCAAAGTAATGAACTATCTTCCTTCTTTATACTCAAGCTCTGTCTTCATGTTATGTATTTCGGCTCCGGAGCACAGAGGTCGGTTTCGACAACACTTTGTGTCATGGAAATAAGTTTTATTTCAGACATGCAATGCTGTCTACACTGTGCTCAATGCTGGGAAGACAGAGAGGAGCAGTTGTTATGCCCAGTGCCTCTAGATGAAGGGTGTCCAATCTCAGCTGTACAGCCTTTCACAAATCCTACCTATGCTGCCCATTCTCTCTTTCTCTCTCTCTCCCTCTCTCTCTATCTCTATCTCTCCTTCTCTCCCATTTTCCACATTAGGAATCTGCTTCTCCCATTCAACCGAAGTCCTTTACACCTCACTGCTCTTTTCTCTCGGCACACAATCTTATCCCCTACATTATGATTATAGCCAAGCTAAACCTTATAGGATAATTTTGAGTTTTCAAAGGTAGGAAGAAGTGTAGAGAAGGCAAGTAAGGGCAGATGAGGGAGGAGTGGAAAGAGAGAGATGGGAAGATGTCTGTGTGAAAGATCCAAATGAAAATCTCCATTGTATAATTGGAAATACTTATCTGGAGCTCATAAGAATGATCTAAACTCGAGCTAATAAATATGGATAAAATCAGCTAAAGTTGTAACAACCATATGGCATAGACATTATTAGTATTTCATTTTACAGATGAGGAAAGTGATATACAGAGAGGTGATGTGATTTGCCCCTGGTTACACAGTACTCTGCAGAGCCAGACTTCACATTCGGGCAGTGTCGCTTCATGTTCTTAACAAACTCACAAGGAGCACCAACATTTAAGAAGACTGACTGCCAAGGGAGCTGTCAGAACGAAGGGAAACCAGGAGAGTTTCAAGAAGGCAGGAGTGGTCAAGAGAGGCAAATGCTGATGATTTTTCAAGAGAGAAAAGTGATTTTGTATTGCATCAGACGATAAAAAAGAAAAGAATTAGAAAGTTTCTAAAAATATCTCATTGATGAGAACTGTGTAATCTGAACACCATAGCTTCAGAGGAGTTTGTTGCTATCACCCGAGCTTGAGAAAAAACACCTCACTAGTGTTGGTAGGAGAGGTCACGGAGAGGACAGGACTGCTGGTTGATCCTTGAGCTAGATGGGAGGCTCCTTACCCCTCCCCTGTCTTTGTAATGTGCATTGCACCCTCCATCCCCTTACTAGGAGCCATTTTAAGAATGCAGGCTTGAGAAAGTAATGTGTTATTTGAGACCCCCTGCACTGTACACATGACTGAATGCTGTTAGGGCTTCTTTATAAACTTAAGATTCTATCGGGCAGGGCAGAGATCTACTCAGTTTGCAGCCGCCCAAGACAAGCCTTCTATGTAGGTTCCCTTGCATATTAAGCCCACCACTTACCAATCTGGCTTGACTTTTTCTTCTGTCTCTCCTTGCCCTCTGTATATGGGGAGAGTTTCATAGTTCACCTAGAGGAACTCCCAAGTTTGTGAACCAAGAAGTGTGGTGACAATGGTATTAGAGAGGTGTTAAGGGGACACATGAAGAGACTTTGCAAGCAGATTTTGGAAGATTGAGAATAAAAGAGAAAGATAATTTGTTGCCACCAATTTCCTGGAAAATGGAGGTATCATTGTTTAAAAAAAAAAAAGTTAGGGGAATAAGCTGGTGTTGGAAAAAGTTATGCATTATATTGAGGACACATTGTACTAGATTTGACAGCAAGTATACAAGTGGACTTCCTCAGTAGATAAAAAGAAATGTGTGCTTTTTAAGATTTTATTTACTTATTTAGAGCACAAACAGCAGTGGGGGGAAGGGGAAGGGCAACAGGAGAGAGAGAGAGAGAATCTCAAGCAGATTCTGCCCCTGAGACGGAGTCCCATGGGCCTTGATCCCATGACCCCATTACCCTGAGATCACGACCTGAGTTGAAATCAGGAGTTAGACACTCAACTGACTAAGCCACCCAGGCTCCCTGAAAAGTGTTTTAATAATCTAAATTTCTTAGGTGTCTCTTCAGAGTCTTAATAGTAATTGGCACAGATAGATTGGCACAGATTTTTGAAGCTCTTTGAATGGATGAGGTCTCCAAAGAGAATACCTCAAGATATCACAGGGACTAAAGTTTCAGCAGTCTAGAGTTAAAGACAAGAGGAAGAGAAGGGGTAAATGAAAAAAGAGCTGTTAGAGAGTTTAAGTATAGGACATGGGTATATCAATAATTATTTTTCAATTTTTTTCAAAATTTTGTTGCTCAAATAATGCCAACTCTGTATAAAGGTGTTCTTACCATATTTCTTTGATTATAAGCAGGACATTTTCACATGTTAGTGTATTTTTTAAAAAGATTTATTTATTTATTTTTAGAGAGAGAGAGTATGCAGATATGTGAGCTGGGGGGGGGGGGGGCAGAGGGAGAGAAACTCAGACACTGTGCTGAGCACCTAACCCATGGTGCTCCATCCCAGGACCCTGAGATCATGACCTGAGCCGAAATCAAGAGTCAGGTGCTTAACCGACTAAGCCACGCAGGCACCCCCCATGTTAATATATTTTAATTGGCTCATATTTCACAACAGATGTATATACTTAATACAGAGGGTTTTTTTCCCCTATTCTTGAGAAGCTCTCACTAAAAAGCTGTGTATCTTCTATTTGATAGTATCTTAGAATTTTAAAATGTATTTTATTGGTATTCACAGATTTTCATTTATGATATTTTATTACTATAAAGAAGAGAGACTATTTGTTATCCTTCATGCTAACCCAGCTTATGTAAAGGGTGGGAGGACATAACATGTTTAGGAATTTACGATGCATTAATATAATATTATATATAATAATAATATAATAGGGGCTCCAGTGGTGGTATATGAGTATGGATGCTGAGGGTCAGAGGAATAAGCTTGTTTTTTTAATGCCCCTGTTTCCTGCTATGCAAATATCTAAGAGCATTAAAAAGATAACATGCAGATATCTGCTACATATATTGTTAATACTGCCTACATTTATAGTGTGGACAAGTGATGAGGAATAATAATTATAGTGAAGCAGTCTTAAACAGGTTCAGGAAGAATTAGCCATAGGAAGATACTGCTGAGGTGCTTACGAAAGCTATGGAGTTGTCCCTTGCGATGTGCTTTGTCAGGCAGAACTAATTATCTGTGGCTGATAAGAGAAAATATGGGGAAAAACAGCTGCCATTTCCCATAGCGGGAGTATCCATTTAAAACCCAACAACTCCCTGTGCCATGAGATAGTTGAAACTGTACCAAGCCTGGCATGAATAACAAGGCTTGTACTGTCTTTCGTGGAAAGTGGTGGGGGCGGGCAGCGAAAATAACTTCAAACACGTCTCAGATGGGGCGCCTGGGTGGCTCAGTTGGTTAAGCGACTGCCTTTGGCTCAGGTCATGATCCTGGAGTCCCGGGATCGAGTCCCGCATCGGGCTCCCTGCTCAGCAGGGGGTCTGCGTCTCCCTCTGACACTCCCCCTCTCATGCTCTCTCTCTCTATCTCATTCTCTCTCTCAAATAAATGAAATCTTAAAAAAAAAAGTCTCAGAAAAATTAAATTTTACTTCAACTGATTGACATTATCCAATTAGAACAAGAAAGGAGTTATTAAATGTACCCAAAAGTCAGGCTTTCTAACCAGAAAACAAACTTAGCTTGCCCCGGTTTGCAGATGGCATCATCTGATGTGGCTCTCAACCTCATACTTTACAATTTTAACATGAAAGCAAACTTTAAAGATTTTTCTTAGACGTCTTTGCCTGTGTATTCGGCAACCAAAATGAACACTTAAGGGTCTTAATAAATACTTGTTCCAAATTAAAAGATATATTACCTAAGAAAGCTTAAATATTTTAACCAAACTTTCAGAAACTGTATCAAAAAGGAAGTTATTTTTGAACTTGGGATTCAGTAAATAGCAGCAAAGAATGTGATTTACAGACTTGATTGCTGCCAATTCTGTCTCATACTGTCCTGCTTCAACATCCCCAAATTTCCAGGGCTGGGACGTTTGTCTAAAGAAGTCCTCAAGACCCAACAGCCTCTACCGATCTTTTTGTGGCCTTTTTTTTTTTTTTTTTTTTTTTATCCTGGTACCAAGACGGCTGCTTCAACTCCGGGCATCACAGCTGTGCTCTGCTCAGGAGGAAGCAGAGAAGGTCAAAATGCAGAAAGGTAAGGGAAGCCAGAAAGGTGACTATGTTTAACTAGCACTTTAAGGAAATCAGGGTTTTGTTAACAAAGAGAGGAAGATAAGTTTTATTAAAGCAACTAGTACTGTTTGTGGATATGCAAATCTATTATCTGATACTAAGAAATAAGAGAACAGGGATTCCGTGTTTTGTAGTATTTTTAACTAGGTTCATGGCGTATAGCACAATTGCAATAGCACTAATATTTGTTTCTTCAATAAAGAAATCATCTGAAAATTACAGAAAATTTAGGGGAAGAATTTTTTTTTTTAATTCAGCAGAATTGCTGCTAAAAACATTTTTGAAGTCAAAACGTGAAATAGGAAAGGTGAGTAAAAAATGGATATTTGAACTATATCAATTTATTTTCTCTATGTTTTATATTGAGTCTCCATTACCAAAGATAACCAGAAGTTAATTACAAATGGAAACTGGTAAGCTAGATTATTGACAGAAATAAAAAAGATTGAATATTTCTATTAGGATTATTAGAAAAATTTAAGATCTTTTTCCTGTAAATTTAAAATAATGATGAGATATGAATATGAATAAGGTGCTTATGTGTTTTGTTTTAAATGTTCATTTCTTTGTTCCTGCTGAATTCCTAGAGAGGGATAGTGTAAGTTCCTGTGAAATTCATTGCTATTCACGTATTCTCTTCTTTTCTACTGTCTATCTCTGCATCTCTTCAAAAAGGCAGCTTTGAGTTTATAATGACGCCAATAGTCAGCTTAAAAGCAGAGAAAGTCAATTATCATATGGTTTCACTTATTTGTGGAACATAAGGAATAACATGGAAGACATTAAGAGAAGGAAGGGAAAAATGGGCGGGGGGAATTGGAGGGAGAGATGAACCATGAGAGACTATGGACCTGAGAAACAAACAGGGTTCTAGAGGGGGGGGGGGGGATTGGTTAGCCCGGTGATGGGTATTAAGGAGGGCACGTACTGCATGGAGCACTGGGTGTTATACGAAAACAATGGATCATGGATCACTACATCAAAAACTAATGATGTATTGTATGGTGACTAACATAACATAATAAAATTTAAAAAAAAAATGCAACCTGCAAGTAGTAATATAAAACCAACTTAAAATCAGATTTCATAAATCACTTCTTTAAATGGGATTTTTTTAAAAAAGAAGAATGCACATGCTAAGGAAAGATTGAACTTATTAGAGTATTTGCAAACAATAGTAACATTAAAATATTAAAAAGGCATAGTCATTAGAGTATAAACTTATTGATGCTGACTAGCACTGTAATTATAACAGCCCACATAATTTTCTAAAACAAGTAAATCTACTCTTCTCAAATGTGATGCTCATTTATGAAAAGAGAAAAATATCCGCCCCCACCATCACCATAAATGAACTGTCAAAATATTTAAGGTAAAATATATGGATATAAAAGGATATTTATAAACTTCCCTGTGTTATGGAAAAATAGTAAAACTGTCTAATAAAAAACCCGTCTTTTTAGTGAAAAGAGTCAAATTTTCCAGCCAATCTTTGAAAAATAACAGTCTTGTAATTCCATTGCTATACATTACAATGTCTATGTAGTAATTTTAAACAAAATTTCTTTTGGTAGAATGATATTTATAATTTATGGTATTTTCTACAGCTTTTGCATTATGGTGCTGAAAATTAGTCAGATATAAACATGTTGGTAAAAATCAAGGGCATAAGTTATGCTGACCCCATTTTAAAGACATCTTATTATCCAACTGGGTCTATAATGACATTACTAATGCAAAAAGCATTTTTTTGTGGTTCTCTACATGAATACTGTAAAGCTGTAATTAGTTTTTGGTTTTTAGATATTTGTAATACACAGCAGCCCAAACAAATCTTATACACACACGTGTTAATTTTACGGTGAGGAAATCCTACACACTTAAGAGGAATGTCTTGGCAGAAGAATGTAGAATATATGTAACAGAAGGCTCACTAGCTTATGTGAACTGAAAAAATGAAATGGATTGAGTAGTTGCCCAGAAAGGGAACATAGCGAGGAGTTAGTTTCTGTGTAGTTAGGGAAGAGTCTAAAGTACAGAAAGAAAATTCCTGCTGAAGGGAAGAAAGCAACTAAAACAAGATTTTAAATTTTGTTTCATCTCATTAAAAAAAAAAAAAAAAAAGTGTTGTAGGGACGGATCCAGTGCGGTTTGGAGAAGTGATGGGTAACATGATCTTCCACTGAAACAAGTTTGGTCAATTTTAGATTTAGGAGTTACACTGTGTGAGGGATAGTATGCCCCTTTCTAAGTGGCAGAAATTCACTGAGAAGTGAACTTCAGGGAATTGCTTGATTGATATTCGGGAATTTGGGAGGTGAAATGAACTGAAGTGTCAGCCAGACATCACAAATGCGTCCCTATAACTGAACAAAATGGTCTGGTTTGGACGTCTGCAGTCAAAGCAGATTATTTTTTTGTATCTCTTTCCTTGTCTTAAGAAGCTTTACTCCTTGTCTCTTTATTTCAGAGTATACCATTTTTAAAGACCCAAAATCATTTAAAATCACATTCTAATACTTTCCTTCGATCATATTAGCAAACAGCAATTTCTTCTTTTGCTGAATCCATTACGCTTAGAGTCTGGTTGACTTTCACAATATTATTTTGAAATTCAGTAAACCACAGTTTTAAGTAAATCCCTTGCTCTTCACTTTGGAGTATGCTTCATAGAGTTCCCTGTGTAAGATGCAGCTCAATTGCAAACCAGCACCTACAAATTGAAGTACCTGCTCTTTTGTCTTTTAACTTGGGCCTCATGTTTGGAAACAGTGCTTTTCTCTGTCCAAATTATCTCATCAGTATGGCAGGTCTGCTGCAGTTAACATCCACATGGGACTCATACTTCCGTTTCAGCTACTCTGAGCATTATTGTGATCTCTTTGCATTACCACCTGGGTACCCCAAAGTGAATTCCATGAATGCCACATAGCCTGTACTTTAAGTCCCAAACTTACCCTCCATTCAGACATTTTCATATTATACGAAAATAGTAAAAAAAAAAATTACGTGTACCACTCATTTTGAGTATCTAGTATGTTCTATTTCATTTACCTCCTTACTTAACAATGTGTGTGTATGTGTGTGTGTGTGAGAGAGAAAGGCAAAAAGTCTGTGTTCTCTTTCTAGCTAGATTCTGAAGTCATTGAGAGCAGAGGAATACTAAATACTCTGAATTATGTTACCATAATATTATTGGATAGAATAAAAAATAAATATAGTATCGTAGTTGATAGTAAGCTGAGGGATGGGATCTGAAACATAGTGCTCTGGTATATTGGAATTAATCCTTGGTATTATTTGGGTATTCTTTAAACCTCTGGCACACACACACAGTCTCTTTCACACACACATACACACTTTAGTTATTTAAACACTTGCTAAGGCATAAATCATACAATTGGAAAGCACACCTAGGTTACATGTGACTGTCCACCTTTAAACAGGGTGATATTCATGATGGTTGCCAGCCTGGGATTCTGTCAGTCTCATGCATTTCACAGAATTGGAATAAATGCTTGTTTAATAAATATTTTGTCTGAGTGAGTGATCCTTTAGGGACACGTGTCAGGGACCCATCATGTTGAGTCATCCTGATGTTGGTGAAAGTGGTTCAGAGTCCTAAAGACCTCACCAGCAGCTCTATTTTGCTGCTTAGGGTAGCAGTTCTTGCCTCTTTGATTTCCTATCAGAGAGGGCTGTTCAAATGAACATGACACTCCCCAGGGTTACCAGCTTACTAACTGTAAGCACAGCTTTCCTCCTCCTCTCAAGAAAGCGTGTTGCCATAGAAACGAGTAAAACACTGTTGTATGAATATGTTAGAAAATGTAACTTATCAAACATGTAAATCATTTGCATATTTCAGTTCTTTATTAGTAGTAGCAAATTGTAGCCTCAAAAATAATGAGTGTGTTACACCAAAGCTTTGCTATACAGCAATGAAGGACAACTGCATAAAGAAACAGCATTGCATTTTGATCCTTAGGTTTTCCTTAAAGTGCTATTACACTGATTCTATGATCACTCTTCTGTCATGATAACCATGATACTTTCCATGTTGATGTTTACTTTTGGAATTCACTTTTCAGTAGTTTCAGTAAACCTTGAGAGACCTCTTTTGAAGTGCTTTTTTGCTCTAGCACCTGCCACAGTCCCAAAAAAACTTGGAATATTGGTGTGATCAGGATGTTTTATTTGTGAATGCTTTTATTCCATGTCAGGCTTGTGCCAACTTCTCAAACAATGATAATGAAAAAACACAGGCTCTTTTTTCTTTTCTTATTCTTTCTTTTTTTTTTTTAATTGTCTGATGGTATAGGGTATATATGTAGAAGAATGATAAGTCTGAATAGCATTTATAACAAATCTTTGTGACCTCAGGTTAGAGGATGGTTTTGAGAAGGCAAAATTTGAGATAGTGAGACTTTCAATAGTGCACATGGGAACTGGTAAAGACTGGAACTAGACCAGAATGAGGGAAGGTAAAGCAACAGAAAGGAGAAAGTTAATCTGATAACGTTTTATGAGGTAAAATGATCAGGGCTTGATTATTGAGTAGGAGGCAGAATGAGAGCCATGGAAGGGACTAGAATGACTGGTGATTACAGATTGACTGGTGGACAATGGTGGTGTTAATGGAGATTGGGAGAAGAGTAACCAATTTGGAGAAGAAAAGATGGGGAACTCAGTTTTGGAATGTCTGGTTGGAGGTACCTTTGGAATTCAATCATTTATGTTCATCAGGCAGTTGGCATCTTTAGTTCAGGGAAAAGGTCAGGTTATAGAGTTGGGAGCCAGCAGCACAGAGCTGGTAGTGTAAGACATAAAAATAGAAGAAATCCCTCAAATGGCTTATGGAATGGGCACTGCAGGGATTGTGGATTAAAAAATATCGACATTTGAGAGGCAGGCAGAGAATAATCTGAAATAATAGGTAACAGAAGCTCTCAGTGCTTGGGAAATGAAGGGAGTCAAGATTTTCAAAAGCAACCAGTCCACACAGCTCCTAGATACTGGTTTCTAATACCATTCTCTAATAAAAGGAACCAGGACTCCTTGGAGAAAGAGCTGATTTTAGGGTTAAGATAGGGAATGCAGGGCGCCTGGGTGGCTCAGTCGGTTAAGCGACTGCCTTCGGCTCAGGTCATGATCCTGGAGTCCCTGGATCGAGTCCCGCATCGGGCTCCCTGCTCGGCGGGGAGTCTGCTTCTCCCTCTGATCCTCCCCCTCTCATGTGCTCTCTCTCTCTCATTCTCTCTGTCTCAAATAAATAAATTTAAAAAAATCTTTAAAAAAAAAAAAAAGATAGGGAATGCAGAGGTGATCCTAGAACATCTCATAGAGCCGGAAGGAAATGCTAACACACACACACACACACACACACGCACACACACACAAGCACACACTGAAAAAACAAAACAAAATAAAATAAACAAAACAAAATAAAATAAAATCCCACAACACATTGATTCTACACTTCTGTGTAGAAGTCAACTGAAAAAGTTCCCAATGGCCAAAGATGGAAAAATGTGACCAACAAAATTAAATAGTATTGACTTATAACCCAGAGTATAAAATAAATATCCGCAAGCCCATATTGATAAAATTAAATAATTGAATATATAAATAAATGCAGGCAAATGGACAAATCTCTCATACAGATTAATTCCAAATAATGTCTATAGTTACCTGTCCTCAAGGAAGGGAAGCATAAATCCCTACTCCTTAAGTGCAGGCTGCACGTGGTATCCCCTTCTCAAAAGTATAATGCAGAAAGGGGCAAAAGAGTAGCTTTGCTACACTACCTCAGCCCCAGTGATCAAGGTTAACATCAACAGTGGTAAGTCATGTTGATAGCATGTATCCTTGTTTTGATATGATGAGAATAATGTTTTGCCTGTGGTCTTCCTCCGTATGATCTAAACCACAGTCTAACCTTGAGATAAGGAGTACATTCTGTAATATATCTGATCAGTACTCCCCAAAACTGTTAAGGTCATCAAAAACAAGAAAAAGACCTTAACAAGGAATGGGAAGAGTATAAATAAGCAAGTGTTCAAAAATGTGAACTGCTCTTCCCCTCCCCTTCTTGCCCTCTTCCTCCTTCTTATTATTGACATTTAACAAATGGAAGTCTCTCTTGCGAATGTGGTTGTGTACATTTGCTTATTTGAAGATTTAAGGCTGAAGCCTTCCAAAACATTTCTCTTAACTTCATACCTGTGTAACCTTCTCCCAGCACATCTTTATTTATTCTTTTCACATATCAACCATAGATTAATTCAGGAAAACTGGAAAATAAGATCTCGTCTGTAATAACAAATCTGAGATGGTCTCAGAACACTTTCTTATAACTTCCAAGGAGTTGAGATAAATCAGAGCGATTGAGAATGCTTACAGCTTTAGAACTGTCCCACCCATGAGACATGGTATGTGGCAGAGATTAACTCCTAACCTTATAAAAAGTGATTCTTCCTGGATTTTCTGGACAAAATCTTTTTAGCTATAATCTCTCCCTTAAGATCACCTTTCCCTTTTAAGAAGTGATTATTCCAAGAGAATAAATACAGGAAGCTGAGGTCAGCTATATATCTTGTAAGATACTTCTCTAGAGCAAAGGTCTTGGTATTGTATGATGCAGAAACCCTGGGAAGCAGGCAAAATGTGACTTGAGCATCCCTTTACCTCTTTTATTTCCCATGTCAGTGCTTCTATCAGTTGCTTTTCATGCCTGCCCATTTAAGTAAGCAAAGCCTCTCACTGAATCTTTTCACTCAGATCTGCTTTTCGTCAGCTGGCTCTGTATACTCTATCACTTTCCCCCATCAACAGCAAAATTAATTCTCTCTCTTTGGTCTCATTCCTTCATACTTTTTATTTCTGTTATTGTGTTGGTAGTTCCTTTGCCAGGCAACAAATTGAGTCAGAAAGTTCTAAAAATAACATTATAAGTAAAAGAAAGAATTCCAAAGGTAGGAATTTGAAGCCGTTAGTCACTAGGTAAGAGCGATAATTTCATGTATATGTTGAAAATTTTCAACTCCAGGTCACAGCACAAAAGGGGCTTCTAGGTAGGTTTCTGGGGGTACCTAAGTGGATCACATACATGAGATGTCCATCAGGAAAAACTGTTCATGGGGCGCCTGGGTGGCTCAGTTGGTTAAGCGACTGCCTTCGGCTCAGGTCATGATCCTGGAGTCTGGTGATCGAGCCCCACATCGGGCTCCCTGCTCGGCGGGGGGTCTGCCTCTCCCTCTGACCCTCCCCCCTCTTGTGCTCTCTCTCTCTATTTCATTCTCTCTCTCAAATAAATAAATAAAATCTTTAAAAAAAAAAGGAAAAACTGTTCATATATATTCCTTTCATTATATATATATATATTCCTTTCTTGTGTACTTGTAGTATGTGTAAAGTTGCTTATTTGAAAATTTAAGGCTGGAGCCTTCCAAAACATTTCTCTTAACTTCGTATAGATATGCAAAATAGGGGAAAATATATATAATTCCTGCTTGCTAAGCAGAGTTCTTGAATGAATTCAAGATGATTGTTAAAAACCAAAGCAATGGGATTCAAGCCTTAACATTTTTAGAATCACAGAAAAATACTGAATTTTTTATGAGATTTGTGGGAAACGATGTAGATCATTTGAACAACTTGCGTAAGGCTTGCTTACATTTCACATATCCAAAGTATAAATCAACAACATGTTGTTGGACATAACATTGAAATTGCAGGTAATTTAGTCAGTGGAGAATGAACCCTAAGCATAAAGTACCTACCATATCCTACTAGAAATCTACAAGTTTGAAACCAGTGCTAGATAGCTAGGTCATCCAGGAACAAAATCGCTTGTATTACTTAGAAAGGTAAAGGGCGAATGGCAGTAACAAAAAGACTGGGGAAAAATACAGTGGCTTAAATAAGCTGAGAGTTTACTTCCCTTTCACCTCAAGTGTCAGGCATGTCTAGGTTGGTAGGGTTGTCTCTTTTACAAGATTACTGTGAGATCCAGATTCTCTTTTTCAGTCTGGTTTGTCCATTCATCACCACTGTCCTCGTCTTCTGGGTCTACAGTGCATCTCTGACACTTCTGTGTTCCAGATCAGAGGAAAGGAAAGGCAGGGAGACATCCAGGGCAAGCTGTTTGCTTTTGAGCAAGTAACGCAAGTATCTCACGCATACTTTGTACTCATATCTTATTGGTGAGAAGATCATATGGCCACTGTGTAAATACTGAACTTTGCTTTGTAAGATGAAAAGCTGATTTGTTACCTTCAGCTTAAAGAATTGCATGCAGTGAAAATAACAATATCCCATTATGTTTTTTGAGAAATAAAATAAAATCATATTTCCTTATCAAAGCATGTAGTAATCATTCACTAAATACCAGGCTGCTTCTTTTCTCCAGATGCTCTGGTCAGACCAAGTAATCTAGGATTTACTTGGCAAATCCATAATCTGTGGTATCTACTGGAGATACCAAAACTTGGAGACACCAAAAGTGTCTATGGGCCCAAAGAGAACAATGTTAGTTCAGGACTGGTAAACACAGGCTCCACTGAGCAGGGCAGTAATATTCTGCTTTTTAGAAAACCATTCTATCCTGTGTGGTTTTAATCTCTAATTGAAGAGGATTATATTATTATATTTATATTATTTTTGATTAGACAGTTCCAGATCCCCATAGCTCAGAATCCCTATATAAAATGTTGCACATTCACCTGACATTTGCCTGGCATTTTCCTCTATTATTACTTAAGTGCTCATAGATTTATCATTTGTTGTATTTAAAAGAAATGTTCTGTTTTGTAATCTGAATTTTAGCTTACGTCCTACATATTTCCTATCATTTCATTTGTCTCAATGTGACATATTGCAATAAACATGCTGCTAATGAAATAGACATATTTTCCATTATGGTTGTAATAAAAAATGAGAAAACCCTCTTTTTAAATAATTTGTTTCACTGTTGAGTGCTATGGAAGATGCTCATGGTCATGGCTATTCCATAAATCCCTAGGGAAATCATGGTAAACACTGAAAGAAATTGAATTCTAGATATGCAGTTACTACTCTCTAAAGATTTCAAAAGAAAACATGGCTTAAAGATGTGTTCTGTTTAGTCTATGCAATTATAATAGTAAGTTTAATATGATTAGAAAAGGAATTATTTTTCACATTTCTTTCTGCACTCTCTGGTTAAGATTTGCATGTGAGGGACCCAAAGCACAGGAATAACCTATGAGAAAGTCGTTAGTAGCCAATACATCCAGACGTCATGATGGGTGATCCAGAATCATGGGTAAAAAGATAAGCAACATCAAATGAAAGGTATTTTTTTTTTTTTAAATGAATGGTATTAAGGAACTGTAGAGAGAAGAAGGCCTCTCTTGTTTCAGTATAAACAGGTTCCAAAAAGCCATGGCATTATGAGTAATAATAATGTTGCTACCTTTTTCTGTGGTAGGAGATATGAAATTAGCAAGTAATGATACATTTGACAGTTAAAAAAATAAGAAGAAATGGCTTCTAGGCATAAACAGGAGCCTGAACACCAAGAAGGAGCCTTATAAAGACATTCAAAAGGAGACTTCTCCGGGCGCCTGGGTGGCTCAGTCGTTAAGCGTCTGCCTTCGGCTCAGGTCATGATCCCGGGGTCCTGGGATCGAGCCCCACATAGGGCTCCCTGCTCGGCAGAGAGCCTGCTTCTCCCTCCCCACTCCCCCTGCTTGTGTCCCCTCTCTCGCTATATCTCTCTCTGTCAAATAAATAAAAATCTTAAAAAAAAAAAAAAGGAGACTTCTCAAAATGTGCCACTTTGGCATGTGGATTATTTTTTTTTTTTAAGATTTTTTATTTATTTTTTAGAGAGCGAGTGAGCGAGAAACAGCATGAGAGGGAGAGGGTCAGAGGGAGAAGCAGGCTTCCTGCTGAGCCGGGAGCCCGATGTGGGACTCGATCCCAGGACCCTGGGATCATGACCTGAGCCGAAGGCAAACACTTAACCATCTGAGCCACCGAGGCGCCCGGCATGTGGATTATTTTGAGCTCAAGACAATGAAGGCCCAAAAGACTCAGAAAGGGCTTTTTACCTCCTTTTTAACTGCCCCTAGGAATTTAGATAGAAGTTTCCTCCAGGAAGAAAGCTATCACCAAAGATAACTATAAAGAGTATGGGTTATGTATGGCAAGTTGGTGAGAGGTTGGCAAGGCCTGTTTGTTTAAAATCCTCTCTGTGTCCCATTGTCTCTGCATGGTATGACAAGCGCTTGTTTACCAAACATTTACTCTTCCCATCTTCCTGTGGATCCTCTTTCTTCTTTTGAAGCCCTAGACCACTAGCCCTTTCTCCTGAGCTCAGGATGGCAAATAAGCCTCAATTGGCTGGGCTGTCTTTGAGCCTCTCATGTCTTTGTGGGGCTCCTGTACATACAAAATTAAATTTTTCTCCGGTTATTCTGTCTATGTCAATTTAATTGACAGACCAACCAATAGAATCTAGAAGGGTAAAGGAAAAATTTTTCTTCCCCTATACTCACAGGTACTGTTTGAACAATAAACAGATATGCAATCCCTTTTTTCTACTCCCTAATTTAAATATTTATTGATACAGGGGCACCTGGGTGGCTCAGTCGGTTAAGTGTGTGTGCCTTTGGCTCAGGTCATGATCCCAGTGTCCTGGGATCGAGCCCTGCAACAGACTCCCTGCTCAGCAGAGAGTCTGCTTCTTCCTCTCCCTCTGACCCTCCTTCCCGCTTGTGCTCTCTCTCTCTCTGTCTCAAATAAATAAATAAATAAATAAATATATTTATTAATACATAGGTATACCTCATATAGACCCATGAGTTTTGTACTGCATATTTTAATCGAATTGTTTATATTGGCAGGGGCCCACAAAAAAATATTTCCCCAGGGCCCTTATCTCTCAGGGAACACAGCCTTCTAAAATATTGAGAGATAGAGAAAATAGATATTAAGGCCTTTTTTGTATATTATGAAAGCATTCTTCTTTTGGAACCCCTTTGAGAAACTTCAGTCATGATTTAAATTGTTTTTCTGCATGCCAGACCAATATTTCTCTTACAAGCAATACCAATTTCACAAATGAGAAAATACGGACAGAAAAAGTGATAATCCAGTGATTACCTAGTAATAGAACTGAGGTTTGAACCAAGTTGTATCTGACTCCAAAAGTCTTTCTCTTCACTATACAACACATCTTGTTCTTCATCTGGTAAGGGGATATTTCAGGCTGTCCAATTTTGGTGATAGTATCACTTAGAATTGTCCTGTAGTACCAAACAATCTCACTTTACCATAGTACCAAAACAATCTTTTAATTTGATTATTTAAGTACTCTTTACTAATAAAGTATAAACTCACTAGGATCATTAGATAGATATTCTCAGCAGTTGACTTATAACTCAGCATTTGCTTACTGTGGGTTAGATTGGGTGAACATGTTCTCTAGAGTCAGACCATTGCCTCCAAATGACATAACTGGGTTTCTCTTGCAAATGTTGAGGATTAGAGTCTAGATATACTTCTGTCCTTTCAAGTTTCTGATTCCTCAGGCAAACCTCACTAATTGGCATCTATTGATCTTTCTTTTTGTCACCTTAATTTCAACATAGGCAGTACCTGTCAGTCTCTTGCCCATATGTGATTCAATAAACACATATTGAATGAAAGAATGAATAACTATCTGAATACTCTTGTATCAATACTCTTGATTTAAAATGAAAAGAAATTTTATTGAGTAAACTATGTGCCAGATATTATCATATCAAAAAATTAAATACACATTTTAAAATTAATATTCTGATAAAACTGTAAAGATTCAGCAGAAAATAAATTAGTAAAGTATTATGAAACATAAAATTGTACAAATGTTATTCCTAAGAAAATATGTAACTTAGATATATGGAATAAATATTTTTATTTTTTTAAAGATTTTATTTATTTGAGAGAGCATGAGAGAGAGAAGGGGTTAGAGAGAGCACAGGCAGGGGGAGGGGCAGAGGGAGAAGCAGACACACAGCTGAGCAGGGAGCCCAATGCAGGACTCCAATGGCCTGAGTGGAAGGCAGATGCTTAACTGACTGAACCACCCAGATGTCCTGTAATAAATATTTTTAAAGCAGAAATAATCAAAATCCTCTGATACAGCCCTGCTCAAAGATGGTATAAAAGTCTATGCTGAGGAGAAAATCTAACACAAGAAAACCATATAGATACATACTGTTGTTTATTTATAAAAACATTTGAATTAAGCATTGTATTTCTTTTTTTAGTAAGTGCTTAACAATTGATAAAATTTAAAATCATGCAATCTAACAGTAATAAAGAAATACAAAAAGGATTTTTTTTTTTTTTTTTTTTTTTTTACTCAATTGGATTTATTCCAGAGGAGCCAGCTTGGAGGAGGCAAGTCATGGGATCTGGCTTTCATTTGTTAATGAATCATTTTATTTGTCAGAGATGTTGGTGGGTAGTCAGGGAGTAAGGTGAAAACCTTAGTTGATCCATAGTGTAGACTGATCAGTGGGAAAGCAAAATGGGCTTCCAGCCATGAACATTCTTTTTTACCATTATTTCTACCAGTAATGATGATCTAATTTATAATAATAATAATAAAGAATGTATTTGCTATTATCAAAGGTTGTATTCTTCCTAGAATAAGTAGGGAAGAGGGAGTAGAAGGAATCAGGTCTGTGCAAGAGGTGTATACTTAGAATTTGTTCAAATAAAACACTTGCTCATTTCCGTCTGTCTCTCTTTAGGCCAGCGCTATTCCTAGCCCACTAGTAAAACTGAGTGGCAGTTTGCACTAAGCCATTAATACTCTCAGGTGCTTTGGAAAATTCTATTTTATTACAATGTATTCTGTACAGGAACCAGAATAATGATTATCAGCCTGTAGTCACTCAAGTAAAAGTTCAGTGAATGAATTAATTGATGGATAAAGCATTTTGCAACTGGCATCATAATAGTTACCTGATTTATTTATACCATTCAACCTGTAGAATATTAATTACCTAGGATGCTTAGGTAGATGTCTAATTGAAATGATGAAAATGTTCTGCCACTTAGCTTTTTAGTCGCTTGAAATTGTTTTGATACATTCTTTATCTCTCTTTGTATATTTCTTCATATTTTAGAAAGGCCAAATATATAATCATGAAATTGAAAATAATTCCTGGCCAATAACTAGAGAGTTTTCCTGCCATACCAAAAATTGGCTGTGAATGAATTATTTACATCACCTGATTTAATACCATCCTGATAACAGATACGTATTTTTGTAGATAACTGGTGTTGGGGAACTAAAATTAAAAACAAAATCTTCTCCCAACCCAGAAAATTCTCCATAAAAGCAGCAGAGAAACAGTTTTTTTTTTTTTTTCCATTGTTTTTCTTCTTACCTGGCGCTTGCACTGTTCTCAGAGAATAGAAGTAAAAATAGCATCAAAGAGAAACAAATAAGCAAGAATTACTGGTGAAGAGTGATGTCTTTGTAAGAAGAAGATACTGTTTGTCACACACACACACACACACACACATACACACGAAACGTTTTAATTATTAAATAAGCATTAAATCAGAAAATTATGTTCATCATAGGTAATCTGCTAAGAGGTTGCAAAAACAGAAAGAAACCTCACCCTTTTATATAGCCAGATAGAAACTAACCCGTACATGTTCTCAAGATAAACAGGAACTAGTCCTCAAGGAAGAGGACTGCATAGCACTACCACCATGCATAATACACCCCAGATTCCCCTGGCAATTGGGGTGACTGTGTTAGCTAACTGACTTTATCCAGAAGAAAAACAAACTTCTCAGATCTTTACAAAAGGAGTTAGTTTTGCATCTTGTACCTTGGGAGCAAGGTACCCAACAAAGTTAGATACTGGGAGATAGGGGTGCTATCCTTTGATGTTTACATTTCAAAGAAATGGCTCTCAGGTCCTTGTGCAAGACTTTTTTGGGTTGTAAAGCTGACAAAAGGCCTATCTAGTTTCAAAAGAATTCGTATACATTTGAAGACAGGAAAAGGTACTTAAAAGTTTTTTAAAGTAAGTGCTCTAATTAAAAGAAAGGGAAGCAAATCTCTTCCTTTATTTTCAATAGGGAGAATCAAACTTCTTATTTTTAATTTGTATTTGTCCTCACACTGGTCATGTACTGTTTTCTTTCAGAATTACCTTGTTGACGACAGTAAGTTCAGAGCATAATGAATGCCATCATTTCTTTCTTGGAATGTCCTCATTTCTCTGTTTATTTCCTACTTAAAATTATACTGGTGTTATTGAATTAGAATGCTTGGTAGCTTTGCTTTTAATAAGCTGTTGATTTTTGGGCAATTTGATATTTTGTTTGAGCCGTACTTTATATTAACCACATATATACACACATATACATACACATGTTACATATATAAAACATATGTAATATAATAATATATATTTCTAATCTTTGTGGATAATGAAGAAAGCTGATGCTAGAGGAACTTAATATCTGAGGATCTCTGATTTGAGCTATTCTAATCACCACAATGAGCATTTTCTTTGTACTCACTGTCCATTTTGATAAATGGAATTATTTTATAATTGGGATTGGTGGTACAATCAGAAGCTTAGGAGAAATACAGGCTTTGTAAACCTCAATTTACTCAATCTTAAAAATGGAATTTTAAATGGCTAATATGAATAGAGCAGTTGCTTAGTGCCAGGCATAATTCTTTTTTTTCTAAATATTTAATTAATTTATTTATTTGAGAGAGAGAATGAGTAGGGGGAGAGTCAGAGGGAGAAGCAGAGAGAGAGACAAAGGGAGAGGGAGATGGAGAAGCAGACTCCTTCCTTCGCAGGGAGCCTGATGTTGGGCTGGATCCCAGGACCCCGAGATCAGGACCTGAGCCAAAGGCAGAGACCCAATTAATTGAGCCACCCAGGTTCTCCATGCATAAGTCTAAGCAACTTACATATAGTAATACATTTGACCCTTAAAACAAATCTACACAGTAGATACTACTAATATTCTTTTTTACAGAAAGGAAACAGGGTTTTAGCCACTTTCTCAACCTCACATAGTTAACTAGCAGCAACACTGGAATTTTGACTCCCATGTTCCAATGTTTTGTAGTTACTATGTTATACCCACCTTACAGGGTGATATAATGAAGAGGTAAATGAGATAATCCATTTAGTGCAATGCTTGGCACATAATAATCACTCAGTGAATATTACCCACTACTGATGTTCTGTGGTTCATCTGTTGTTGCCATTCTAAGGCTGTTGTCTGTCTTCTTCAGGCTTCCAGGGTAATCTTTATCCTTTTTGTGTATTTACTTCAAAAAGCTTTCATTGAACCTGCTCTGTAGAAAATATTAACACATAAGTGCAGAATTTTAAGGTTGGGAATTCTGAGTTTTTTGATATTGCAATTTTTTAAAAAGTGTTTATTTATTTTTGACAGACAGAGAGAGTGTACAAGCAGGGGAAGCAGCAGAGGCAGAGGGAGAATGTGGGGCTCAATCCCAGGACCCTGGGATCATGATCTGAGCTGAAGGCAGACGCTTAACCATCTGAACCACCCAGGTGCCCCCGATAGTGCAATTTTTTTTAAAAAGTTAACAGGATTGAATGTAAAGCCTCTTTTATATATGAAGGGACTGAGTGTGGGTTGGGATTTTCTGATGCTAATAATTCATTTATTCATTTATTCATTGATTCACTCATAGCTATCTATTGAGTGCCTACTAAATGCTAGTGCACTATGCTTGGTGAGAAGACCATGCTCTAAAGATTTGAGAATTAATGAGTATTAGAGGTTTAAGCCCGAAAGAGATTGAAACTTATTATTAGACCTTAATCTTCAAACAAAATTGGCATGAACTGCATAGAAGACTCAAAAGCTTTTGAATCTGCCTTGTCATCTTTCTGTAAGAGATTTGTCCAGATAATCTGTTACTGTTTCCTGAAGGCAAAATAGACTTGAATGACCCAAGGTTTTCATTAATTGTTTCCTTTCTTTCTTTCTTTCTTTTTTTTTTTTCTCTCAAAAGCTAATTGCTTTGGAATACCTTGCCATCTGAGATATTCTTATAGTTAATATTATAAGACTCTGATAAAAAACTTAGCTTCCTCTTAGCAAACCCAAAACCTGTAAAAGCAAAATGTTGAACTTGTGAATGATGGAAGCAAGAAGTCTGATATGGTAAAAAAATGTTCAAATCTGAATAATTAATCATAAAAATAATTATGCCCTTGGAAGTTTCTCTTTGTGCTGCTCACCTCAAGGTCAGTTTTTGCCACAATCACCAGCAGTAAGTGGATGTATGGGAGTGCTGTTGAGTAAGTGTAACAGGATTTGGGTGGTTTGGTTTCAAATTCCAGCTCTGCCCCTTACTATGTGATTTAGGGCAATTTACCCAATCTCTTTACATCTCAGTTTCTGCATCTGGGAAGTGGGTTGATATTATAGGGGAGGAAAATAATTTTTCCTCTAACCTTCTAGGTTCTTGTCTGAGACCATTTGCAATAAAAGACAGATTATCAGGGAAAAAAATCAGAAGTTTAATAACTTATATAGCTTCTGTATACAGATACATGGGAGATATGCAGGAAAACTAACTCCCTGAAATGAAATATCATCTCCAGCTAAAGACAAAAGATTTTAGGGGGGGGGGGGAGCCAGTTATGGGAGGTTATCAGACAAAACACAGCAAACAAAGGTAAGGTTGTTATGCAAATTTGGGTCCCTGCCTTCTCCACTAATGAAAGTTTCTAGAGTTTTAATGATCTCTCTCTAAGATTTTATTTATTTATTTTTTGGGGAGAGGGAGAGGGAGAGCACTCACATGCAAGCGGCGGTGGAAGGTGCTGGGTTGGGAGGGTCAAGGGAAGGAACAGAGGGGGAGGGAGAGGAAGAGAGAAAGAATCTCAAGCAGACTCCACACTGAGTACAGAGCCTGTCCTGGGGCTCGATGTCAAGACCCTGAGATCATGACCTGAGCTGAAACCGATAGAACCAAGAGTTGGACACTTAACTGACTGAGCCACCAAGGGGCCCCTAGAGCTTTAGTGATCTCCATACAAAGAGGAATATGCCCTTACAAGTGGCGATTTTCCTTACAAATGTAAATGCCTCCTACAAAAGAGTAATTTCTGTTGGTTTTCAGAGCTTCTCCTATGTCTGCTCTTTCTTAAAAATAACCAGCTCAAGATAGTCTTTATGCCAGAAAGACCTATCTTAGAGTGGCAAATTCAGCTTCTCTTTAATATTATTATGTGCTTCAATTTTTAGTTGTATTAGTCAGGTAATGAATATAAAGCAATTATTAAATAAACTGTGAGTGTTAAGTGAGAAAATTAATTCATAAGTTCTCAATGAATCATGAACCCAATAAAATTCTGAGATTCTATAATCCAAAGTCTTTCTATCTTTCTTTTCATTTCCCTCTTTGCACTATTTCAATACAGCTATTGGAACGATCCTGTTGGATTAAGTCAGATCAAAATAGGCACATCCTCACCTTGATCTCTAAGTTCTCACCTGGTCTGCATTCCCTTTGCTCTCGGACCTCATTTCTTTCTACTGTTCTCTTTGCTTTCTCTGGTCAGGTCACGTGAGCTCAGGACCTTTTTGCTCTTCTTGGAACAGAAGAGGTACAATATCCACCCCACCTCACCCCCACCCCCCAAAGCCTATGTAACTGATGTACTAATGTTGCCTCTTTGGGAACACCTTTTGACCTATTCACTTCACAGCTTGCTCCTTACTTCCTTGAGGTCTTTACTTATATGTCACTTTCTTTTTTGGACTTTCTGTAATCATCTTATTAAAAATAGCAATTCCCCTCCCCAACACTTCCTAGTCCTCTTGCAGGCTTTGTTTTCCTCCATTAACACTTATTACCATTTAATATATGCTAGAATCAACTTATTTCTGCTATTTATTATTTGTCTCCCCCACTGGACTTTAAACACCTTGAGGGCAGGGATTTGTGTCTCTTTTGCTCAAAACACAAGAAGAGTCTAGTATTCAGAGGACACTCAATAAGCATATGAAAAGATAAGTTGTCCAAGCCAAAAAAGATAAGCATCCAGAATTATTAGAGTGTGAATAAAAGAAATACTGTGGATCAGAATCTGTAGGATGGCACTGTGATGAGGGAGACCTGAACTGTACTTTAGAATGATTTGTGTAATTTGAGACAATGAGAGAGAATCTAATTGGGAAGAATATAAAGTTATCTTATATCATAATTGATTATATCAATTGTTTACCAGTTATTTTAGGTAAGTGATACCTAGATATTTAACCAGCAAACCAGATATTATCATTGATCTTAGCCAGTTTGCTATATCATACTTACGATGCAGTACCTCATATTTTCTATCAACCTGAAATGTCCCGTAATATGCAAATGTGATAAACTAATAGTGTCCTTTAAATCCCAAGAAATGGTTCAGTCTGAGAAACCCTTCAAGAAAGACCTTATACATTTATAGGTAACAGATAAGCTCTAATTTAAATTAAGCAGTAACCACAGCATTTGAGAATCCTATGGACTTTCTCTTCCATGTCTATTAACTACATTAAGTTAAATTAAAATTTTGAGAAACTGCAGAAAGTGTTCTCTTTGCATTTGTTAAATGAAATGTGAATCTGTTTTGAGTAATGGCAGGGTATCTTTATTTGTGTAGTGCTCTGGTTAATACAAAAAGTGCTTGAGTGTTGTTCTGTACTGTATTCTGTGAAATGCAGTTACCAATTTGTGACACCCCTATCTCACTCTCAGAAGTATTTATGTCTAAAAATGATCTCTCCTAAACAAATATATGGTGGTAGAATAGAAAAAAAACACTGTGCTTTTTACCTAATTTTTTTTAAAGATTTTATTTATTTATTTGAGAGATAATGAGAGAGAGCACATGAGAGGGGGGAGGGTCAGAGGGAGAAGCAGACTCCCTGCCGAGCAGGGAGCCCGATGCGGGACTTGATCCCGGGACTCCAGGATCATGACCTGAGCTGAAGGCAGTCGCTTAACCAACTGAGCCACCCAGGCGCCCTACTTGACTTAATTTTATTTCCTTACTTACATCTTAGGTATCGGATGCCTCCAATGAAATATTGTTATTGGTCTTAGACAGTTTCATTGCTATTAGCTAACTCTGCATATTATCCAGTGACTTACATTTTCTGTGGCATTGCCAAATAATATTTACATTTGATAAAATGTGTTAAATATTATATTCTTATTGAATTAAAACTAATTGCATTTGTCTCAGTTACTGAAACCACATTCTGAAGCATTCTGTGCATTTGTGTCTTTGTTTTTATTGCTGTAAACTTAAGGTTTTCTCTAACTGAATTATAAACAAAGAGTTTATATCATTAAGTAGTTAAGGGAGTTTAACAAATTATTTTCAATGTTAATTCTTTTCAATCTTTCATATTAACATGCAACCTGAAAATTTTATCACTTTGTGAATTAATCACTTTATTGAAGACCTATAAAATTACTTATCCTTAATCTAAAATGCTTTGAATTCATTTTTGATTGAAGAAATAATCACATACTTTTGCCCTCATCTATGAAGGCAGGGATTATATCAAATTTATTCTCCTACCAAGATATTTGACCATGTCAAATCCATAGTAGTTGCTCAGCAAGTATTTGTTAATTAAGTAATTAACAAGCATAAAACCATATTTTCTCTAATTATTTGCTATTTTAAAAGGAATTGCAGTGTTAAAGCATAATATCAGATACAATATAATCATCAAGAAACCTACAGTCTGGTAATAGTTTCAAATTTTTAAAACTTCTGATTTTCCCTGAGGTATCCCAAAATATTTTTTTCTTTACATTTCCATGTGTTCGGATACTAAGTTCAACTCAGGCAAACCAATATGGTGGAGTAGATTGGATACAGAGAGGGCAAAGCTGGACTGACAAGTGTGTGTTTAGGTCCCTTTCCTGATTCATGTTACTTGGAGCTAGTCTGGAATTATGCATTTGTTTCCTTTGGCAAATCCTAGTTAAGACCTGTAGTGCTGGTGTCCATACATATTAGCATTTTTGCTCTAAAACGTGTTCCAATTGAGTTGACAAATTGTGTGGTCACTCTACCAGTGATTCCTTCCTTCCATGATGACCAGTTCGTCATCCAAATCTTCAAAGTACCCCTGCTGACTACCTAAAAACGTGTAGGTAGATTTAGAAAGCTGATTAGTTTGAGAAATTCTAAAATTAAGTGTAAATAAACACAAAAATCATGCAAATTACCATTCCTTAGTTCTTTCAAGAAATGAGCTCACAGAGCAGTGCCTGAGATCTAATTCATGTATTGTTAGTACAGATTCAGAAGCTTCATTCCAAATGTACCAGATGCTTCGTGTCAAGCACCAGCAACAGCAATGCGATTAGCATCATAATGAAGGACACGATGACACATTAGATATCAAAAGAATGGCTTATATTTTTCCTCTCACAAAATTACACAAGTTGCCAAACATTTAAATTCATATTGAAAACTTCACTTCTTTTACCAGAAGCTGGATATTGCCCCAACTCTACTTTCCCTTAATTGGCAAAATATTCCCCATACATAAATATCTGGGCATGTGTACAAGTTTTAAATATTATAATCTTGTCCTTGAAATAATTTATCTTTCTGTTACAACTTTGATTTATGCATGATATAAGTGACTTTGTTTATGGCCCTTTGATACCCAAAACTTTATTTTGTCTAAGCAATCAGGATAACAAATATGATTATTCAAACCAACCAATCTCATTTTTGGCAGAAAGGAAACTATAAGCTGAAATCTGACTCCTTAGTTTTTAATTTTCTCTTCGATCATCAAGAGGACATAAGGATCATTTAGGATTTGATGCTTTTTTTTTTTTTTTCAAATGTGTACCTTAATGGATAAAGGATAAGTTTTAGATTCAAACAGATCTCGGCTTGAATCCCAACTCAATCAATTACTAGTCTGTGAGTTGGGCAAGTTATTTGATCTTTTTCAGCTTAATTACCTTTGTTTGTAAAATGAAGATAACAATGCTCCCTTTCGGGAGGTTATGGGATTACGTGAAATGATGCATTTGACGTGTCCAGCACAGTGTCTGGCACATAATAAAGGCTTATCCTTTCCTTTCTTCCCCCCAACAAAATTACCAATGTTTTGAAGCAAAGAACTGTGTTATTATTCTCTGTCACATCTCTTTTTTATGCTTCTACCCTGGTTTCTTAAAAGTGTCACTTACATGGTACTTAATAAATATATACTACATTTATTTAATTTCTAGAACCTGACTATAAACCTGGCATTTCTTAAGGTTTTTCTGATAACACCTACCATTTTCCTGTACTTTAAATCCCATCGTCTCCCATCGCCTCTAACAATCTCAATTCCCAAATGTTGCCCCATCTTATCTTCACTTCCAACTCATCTATACACTAGCACTGTTCTTTTAGTATGTAAGTATTTTCAAACTAATATTTCCAATCTAAAAAAGATGAAGAAGATAGACGAAAAAGAAGAAGAAAAGACCCCCATCTATTCTACATTCTAATCTAGGATTCTAGTGTTCTTTTTGCCCTAGAATCATGCTCTTTGCAATAGCACTTGGCATTCTTACCTTGGCTTTGTCACCAACCATGTTTTCCTCAAATCTTAGCAACCTGTTCTCTGACTCACACTGCAGTATTTCTGTTCTCTCCAAAAGCACGATAGCCTACTCTTTGCTAGATCCAAAGTACTTACCAGTCTTTATCCTGCTTTGCCTCTTGACTTCTCTATTGATTTGACTTCTTCATATCTAATGCTTAACTTAAGAGTCAGAAGTAAAATCCAACCTTCCATTCATTAGTTAAACCAACCAGTTAAACCAAAAACAAATCTGAATTTGCTTGATTATTGCATTTTCATCTACTGTAATTGTGTATTTACTTAAATTAACATTTTCAATTAAACTATTCTCAATTCAAGCAGGGGTTTCTAGATGTTTTCTCTTGATACTGATTATCCGATATTAATTAGCTTCTTTGACAAATATGTAAACTTAACATTTTAAAATATTTTTGGAAATATATGCATACAATTATTTGATGCTACCAGAAATTTACCATTCAGTGTTAGTATTATGGATTCCCTGATAATTGTTCTGCTTCCTAAGTGATCACTTTTGTTTATTCAACCAAATCTATTTAACCAGAGAAAATGATGAGGATTTTCCTGAAATGTATACCAAAGAAATTTCTTAAGCATATTATTATCGGTATTTTTTTTTAAAGATTTTATTTATTTATTTGAGAGAGAGAGAATGAGAGAGAGCACATGAGAGGGGGGAGGGTCAGAGGGAGAAGCAGGCTCCCCGCTGAGCAGGGAGCCCGATGTGGGGCTCGATCCCGGAACTCCAGGATCATGACCTGAGCCGAAGGCAGTCGCTTAACCAACTGAGCCACCCAGGCGCCCTTATTATCGGTATTGATAGTTTTTTACTTGAAAAAAAGATCAAGTGTCATTCTGAATGGAGAGTAGCAGCTAACTGGAGAGAGGGCTAAAGGGGAAAAAGGCGGGTGGAAGTTGCAGCAGCCACTCGTATTCTGAGGCAGGTGGGAGCATGGTGCGTTCCAGGAACAGAAGGAAGGCTGATGAACCAGGAGAAGTAAGTAGAGAATAGATTTTGACCTTCGGAGCATTTAGAGATTTAGGTCTTTATCTTTAAAATAATGTAAATCCTTAGTAAAACCTTAAGTTCTTGATGAGGGTGGGATGAGGGAATTAGATGAACTTTATAAAAACATCAGTTTGGCTACAGCTAGGAAGGGAACAAGAATGAGTGCAAAAAAAGGCTGTAGGGGCTACTGTATTTGTCTAAGAAAGAGATTATGATAGTTTGGAAGGCTAGAATTATAAAAGATTTAAGATATACTTAGAAAGGGGCGCCTGGGTGGCTCAGTCGGTTAAGCGGCTGCTTTCGGCTCAGGTCATGATCCCAGGGTCCTGGGATCGAGCCCCACGTCGGGCTCCCTGCTCAGTGGAGAGTCTGCTTCTCCCTCTGCCTCTGCCTGCCTCTCTGCCTACTTGTGCTCTCTCTCTCTCTGTCAAATAAATAAATAATATCTTTAAAAAAAAAAAAAGATATACTTAGAAAGTAAAACTAAACGTGAAAGGAGTTACTGGAAGTTTGTATAAAGGAGTATCAAGGTAAAGGCTGTAGGAAGCATTTCTTCAAAATATTTAATTGAGCAGCTACAGGACATAGATGAATAAATAATGTGAAGGAGACCTGGTTAGGATCAGAGAGAATATGTAAGTCAGGACTTTTGGTAGGAGTAGAGATGGCACAGATCGAGACTATAAGGAGGACAGGAAGAGGAGAAGGAAACTGGAAACAACAGAAATCTTCCATTTGCATCTACTTCTCCATGACATATGCTTCCCAGTACCTCCCCCAAATCCTCTTTTTTTTTTTTTTTTTTTAGTTTGGGGACACGTATGCTAGTGAGGGCAGAAGGAGAGGGAGAGACAGGATCTTAAGCAGGCTCCATGCACAGTGCAGAGCTGGATGCAGGGCTTGATCTCATGACCCTGAGATCATGACCTGAGCTAAAATCAAGCGTCCCACACTTAACCAACTGAGCCACCCAGGGACCCCTCCCCCAAATCCTCTTGAAGTGGCTTCTTTCTTCATTTCTGGTGACCCATCTGGAATCATTGTATATTTGCTGGGATACTGCTGTTACCAGCTTAATTGTGCAGGAGAGAATCATGTCCCTTAATTCCCATGGCACCATTCCAAGAAACGGAATGTGTGTAATGGACTTTACTGAAGGATTAGAGTGTGTTTGTGTATGTATACACACACAGACACACACACAAACAGACACAAATCCAGATATTTAGGACCTCTTGTATTAAGGTTCATCCTTGGCATTTCTCCGTAAGAGACCATTCTTTGAACCACTCTTAGGAAATCTCTGTACACAAAGTGGTGTATAGTCAATTCAACATCATTTTAATGACTAACCATTATTCATCATTGTGTGCTTTTCTTCTATTTAATATTAACATTCAAAATCTGAAATAAAAAAATGATAGAAAATTCCGAATGATTTTTTTAAGATTTTAAAGTTAACTTTACGCCCAACACGGGGCTCAAACTCTTAACCTTGAGATCAAGAGTGGTATGCTCTGCCAACTGAGCCAGCCAAGTGCCCCTACAAATGATTGACTTATAATTTATCACAATTATTCAATCAATTAATCAATCACAAATTGTATTTAATTTCATACCTTGTGCAAAATATTACATTAGAAAGCACAACATTGGATACAAAAAAGAATCAGACTTACTCCTTTCCTCAAGAAACCTTCAATGTAATCAAGTACATGAAACACATGCATATATGCGCCCAAGAAAGTGTCCATTTATTTTTCAGTTATTTTTTTAAACATTACTGTTGTCAGGGAACTGTGATAATACTTCACATATGTCGCGTCAGATCCTCTCAAGGTAGATAATTTCATCCTCATCTAACATAGGAGGAAACTAAAGCTCACAATTGTGATGATAGAAAGTATTTTCAGTATTAAGAAATTAATTCCTTCCTAGAATAACATGTTTATAATAACAAATGGCATTTTGAACCAGAGGTAGTAAGCGTAAGTACAGAAAACCTAAAAACGATGAGAACATTCAACAGTGTAACCACTGTGGAAAACAGTATGGAGGTTCCTCAAAAAATTCAAATTAGAACTACCATACAATCCACTAATTCCACTATGGGATATTTACCCAAAGGGAAAAAAAAAAACCCACTAATTTGAAAAGATATATAAATGTTTATTGCAACATTATTTACAATAGCCAAGACTGGAAATAGCTCAGGTGTCCATCCATAAATGAATGGGTAAAGTAGAAGGGATACACACACACACACAGACACACACACCCATACAATGGGATATTAGTGAGCCATAAAAAGGAATGGAATTTTGCCATTTGCAATAACATGGATGGACCTAGAGGGTATTATGCTAAGTGAAATAAGTCAGTCAGAGAAAAGCAAATATCACATGATTTCACTCATGTGTGGAATTAAAGAAACAAAGCAAATGAATAAACAACAACAAAAAAGAGACAAACAAAAATCAGACTCCTAAATACAGAGAAACAAACTGGTGGTTGCTAGGGGGAGATAGGTATGGGGATGGTGAAATAGATGCAGGAGATTAAGAGTACACTTACCTTGATGAGCAAGGAGAAATGTATAGAATTGTTCAATCATTATATTTTATACTTGAAACTAATGTACACTATATTAATTATACTTAAAAAATCAATAACACATAGAACTTATTGACAAAAATAAAATGGAGTTAGAAATGTAAAAAAAAAAAACCAAACACCAGAAGTTTATATGAAAAAATAATTCTAAATAATCAATATTCAAGTTAGAATCAGTGTTAGAGTTTAGAAAGTACTTAGCACTGGTCATAATAAAAATTATTCAAAGCAAAACTCATGATGTGCATTGAAAGTGGAACATAAATGTTCTCATTAGAAAAGATCAAATAAATTATGACCTAAGCATCTAATTTATACGGATATAAAAAAGAACACTAAAACAAATAAAAATAAAGTAGAAAAAGAAAAATAATAAATAGAAGAGCAGACCTTAATTAAAAAAAAAAAACATTTTGGTGCACAAGAATCAAGAAAGTTACATTTGTTTGTTTTAAACATCAGTATCGTTAGCTTCTGGCAAGACTGGTAAGATTAAAAGAATATACCTAGGGACGCCTGGGTAGCTCAGTCGGTTGTGTCTGCCTTCAGCTCAGGTCATGATCCCAGGCTCCCTGCTCAGCGGGGAACTTGCTTCTCCCGCTCCCTCTGCCACTCCCCCTGCTTGTGCTCTGTCTCTCTGTCAAATAAATAAATAAAACCTTAAAAAAAGTATATACCTAAAAACATATTAGAAGTAAAACCAAGATAAAGAGATGCAGCAGGGATTTGCAAATTATGAGTGATTATGAATAACTTGATGACCATAATTTTTTTAAATTTTAATTCCAGTGTAGTTAACATACAGTGCTGTATTAGTTTCAGGTGTGCAATATAGTGATTCAACAGTTCCATATATCACTCAGTGCTCATCATGATAAATGTAGTCTTAATCCCCTTCACCTATTTCACCCATCCCTCTATGCACCTCCCCTCTGGTAACCACCAGTTTGTTGTCTATAATTAAGAGTCTGTTTTGGTTTGTCTCTCTCTCTCTCTTTTTTTTCCTTTGTTCATTTGTTTTGTCTCTTGATTTCTACAAACAGTGCAATCATATGGTATTTGTCTTTCTCTGACTGGCTTATTTCACTTAGTGTTATACTTTCTAGTTCCATCTATGTTGCTGCAAATGGCAAGATTTCACTTTTCTTTATGGCTGAATAATATTCATATATATATATATATGCACCACATCTTCTTTATCCATTAATCTATCAATGGGCACTTAGGCTGCTTCAGTAGTTTGCCTATTGTAAGTAATGTTGCAATAAACATAGAGGTGCATATATCCTTTTCAATTCGTGTTTTTATATTTTTGGGGTAAATACCCAGTAATGTGATTACTGGATCATAGAGTAGTTCTATTTTTAATTGTTTGAGGAACCTCCATACTATCTTCCACAGTGGCTGCACCAGTTTGCATTCCCATCAACAGTGAACAAGCGTTCCTCTTTCTCCATATTCTTAACAATACTTGTTTCTTGAGTTTTTGGTTTTAGCTATTCTGACAGGTGTGGGGTGATACTATGATGGTAATAATTTTCAAAACATAAATTATGTGGACAAATTTTCGGAAAAAGTGTAACTTACTAAAATTGATTCAAGAATAGAAATTTAACTAGAAGCCTAAAATTTCTTATCTAAAATTTTTGGGAAAATTATTTGTTTTGAAATTAAGAGTTTTTCAGATTTTAGAACATGACATGGTATATATATTTTATTTTATATAACATTGCCAGTAGGCAAACACAAAATATTTTGATCGCATGATTTCAGCTACAGAAGTTTTGACCTCGTGATTATTAAAGAAATTGAGTGACTATTCAAAAAATTACCCATAAGGAAAATGCTGGGGACAATTTAAACATATACTTAAAAAAAAAGATAATTGCTGTCTTGCACATGTTTATGAGAAAAAAACAAAACAGAACCTCTTTTCAACTGTTTTTTTTTTTATGGCACAGGTTTATCTTGCTGCAAAAATAGAAAATAACCCTATGAAAATTAAACATTATATTGTAATCTCTTTTGTGTATGTGAAGAGAGCATCTTAAAGAAAATATTAACAAACCAAATCTAGTAACTTTACAACACAACTAAATTGATTTATTCTAGAAATGAAAATCTAGTTCAACATTAGAAAATATATTAATGTAATTTATTGCATTTATAGATTAAAGGTAAAAGTATGATCATCCCAACAGGTGCATAAAATAATCATTCATGAATTAAAACAAAAATATACTTAGCAACATGGGAATAGAACTTCTTTAATGTGATAAAATTTGAAGAAAAAAATTAACATTTAATAGTAAAATGTCAAAAGCATTTCTCTTTTAAATAAAGAATAAGACAAGGATACTCACTGTCCTGATTTCTATTCAATATTGTCCTAAAGGGATTAGCCAGGAAAAGGAAAGGAAAAGACATACTGTTTTGAAAAAGAAATAGACATCAGCATTTGCAGATATATGATTTACAACACAGACTCCCCAAAGAATGTACGGAATTAATAAGAGAGATTAGTATAGTTGCTAGATATAAAATGAATTCTATGGCCTTCCTCTACATCAGAAAATAAAATAAACTTCTATTTAAAAAATATATTATCCGGGGCGCCTGGGTGGCTCAGTCGTTAAGCGTCTGCCTTCGGCTCAGGTCATGATCCCAGGGTATGGGATCGAGCCCCGCATCGGGCTCTCTGCTCAGCGGCAAGCCTGCTTCTCCCTCTCCCACTCCCCCTGCTTGTGTTCCCTCTCTCGCTGTCTCTCTCTCTCTGTCAAATAAATAAACAAAATCTTAAAAAAATATATTATCTGAGTACAACCAAAAATATAAGGTACTAAAAATAAATCTCACAACATATATAAAAGTTTTTTCTCAGAAAATCATAACACTTTATTGAAAGACATTAACAACCTTAATAAATTGCATTATATGCAAGGATGGGAAGATCCAGGAATGGAGACGTATAAATTCCCCAGCAAACAATATAAAAATTCAATGCAATTCCAATTAAAATTCTCATGGAACTTGACAAGCTGATTTTATATAGATATGAACAATAAAAGAGCAAAGGTAGACAAACCAGTTTTGAAAGACATTTTGATACTTCACCTAATGGATATTGAGATTTGGTAGAAATGTCGAGAAATGAAGGCAATGTGATATATTGTCACAGGGAAGAAAATAGTAAAGATGCAAATCCAAATACATACGGCCATTTATGTATGAGAGGGATTGAAAATGAAAGAGATAGATTTTAATAATTGAAGAGAAGAAAAAACTAGTTAAGCATTGTAGGGGCCAAGAGTAGGCTGCCCCAAGATGGGCCACTTTGGCATAAAGATTATTTTGAGTTAAAAGTAATCAAAACTTAGCAGATGCGAGAAAAGCTCTCTGATTCCCCCTCAACTGCCTAAATTTACTTTGGAAAGAGAGCCTATACCAGGAAGAGAGTTATTAAGAGAGACTCCCTTTACCTAAGAAACTTATCCACATAATAGGGCAACCTTTGCTTTAGAAATCATCTTTCACCTTTTTACAAATGGTCTTCTCTCCTTTGTATCCTCAGACCCTACCCTTCTCCTTAGCTCATTTAAGTTTCCTGTTGCCTTATTGCCTTTGGAATTTCATGTCTGTTTAGATTCCTGTATATATGCCTATTGAATTTGATTTTCTCATATTAATCTGTTTTGTATTAATTTGATTCCAAGTCTAGCAAAAGGACCATAGGACAGAGGAAAGTCTTCTTCCCCAACAATATGAACAAATGATGTATATATATATATATATATATATATATATATATATATATAGCTAAGTGTAATGAAGCAAAATAAATCAATACAGGGTTAAAGAGTTACAAGAAGAAGGTACAAGTTAGATAGGGTTTCCAGGGAATGCTTCTCTGAGCAGTTAACTGAAATTGAAAATGAATTATGTGAATTATCTCCAGAAACATCAAGTGTGTAGGACCTGAGGGAGAAGTGTTTTTGACAAGTTTGAGATACAGTAGGAAAACAGAGAGAGAATGAGAGAGAAAGTAGTAGGTGATGAGGTTGGAGGTAGGTGTTGGGTGGGGAAAGGGTATAAGTCATATAAGGCCTTGAAGGTTCTGGAAAGAATTTTGGACTTATTCTGAGAGAGAAGGAAATCTATTGGTGGGTTTGAAGGAGATCTGACTTTGATTTTTTCAAAAAGAATTATTTTAATTTTTAAAAATATTTTTAAATTGTGGTAAAATGCATATAACATAAAATTTACCCTCCTAACCATTTTTAAGTCAGTTCAGTAGTGTTAAGTATATTCACATTGTGGTTCAACCAATCTTTAGAACTTTTTCATCTTGTAAAGATGCAAGTCTGTCCCCATTAAACAACTTGCTACTTCCCACTCCAGCTCCTGGCAGCCACCATCTCCTTTCTGTTTCTCTGAGTTTGACTACTTAAGATAACCTCATATAAGTGGAATCATATAGTATTTGTCTTTTTGTGACTGGCTTATTTTGTTTAGTGTGTCCTCAGGGTTTATCCATGTTGTAGCATGTGTTAGAATTCCCTTCCTTTATAAGGCTGAATAATATTCCACTTAATTTATCACATTTTATAAATCTCTTCATTTGTTGACAGGCATTTGCACAATAAGCTTCCACCTACTGGCTATTGTGAATAATGCTGCTTTGAACATGGGTGTACATGTATCTCTGAGACTTTTTCAATTCTTTTGGATATATATCCAGAAATGAAACTGTTGGATCTGATCTGATTTATTTTAAAGGCATCATTTTGGTTGCTGTATGTCAGGAACACAAGGTGAAAGCAAGGAGACCAGTAAGGAGGACTTATCCCCAAATCCAAGAGAATGATGATGTTGTCTTGGGCTAGAACTGTAATGGTGCAAATGATGGTAAGATGGTCAAAAATCTGGTAGAGTCAACTGTATTAGAAAAGGGATCTGAGAGAAAGAGAGGAATTCCTGATCACTCTATGAGGTTTCACTTGAGCAATTATAGGAAAGAAGGCAGGAAGCAGGGGAATATTGGGGAGGGAGTTGCTTTAGAGTGTGGGGATGATCAAGAGTGTGGTTTGATATTGAAATTGCATATTGAGTAGTGAATTTTACATTTTTCTGTAATTGAGGGTAAAGCTAAAGACTAAAGATACACATTTGGGAACTGTCATCAGTGTGTCGGTGGTATTTTAACCCAGGAGACTAGATGAAGTCCCCTAGTGAGTATAGATAGAGAAAAGAAGATGTTCATAGACTGAGCCCTGGGGATAGCTGACGGAAGTTGAGAAGAGGAGAATAATCTGGCCTGAGAATGAGAGTGGAAAG
Organism: Mirounga leonina; assembly: GCF_011800145.1. Taxonomy (NCBI): domain Eukaryota; kingdom Metazoa; phylum Chordata; class Mammalia; order Carnivora; family Phocidae; genus Mirounga; species Mirounga leonina. The sequence continues at coordinate 32,866,612 of NW_023270415.1, read as the reverse complement.
GGCAGTGAGGGAGAAGAGAAGTAAGGTGAGTGGTATGTCTTCAAAGTCCAAAGAAGAAAACTATTTTATTAAAGAGGTAGTGATGAAACCTTTCAAAAGCTGCTGATATCAAGGGTAGTTAACAAAATAAAAAGTAAAAATGACCTTTAAACACATAAAAATAAGTTAATTGTACACAATGGAAAGGAATGTGATTTTAAACTGCACTGAAAAACCACTTATTATCTATAGGGTTGGAAAGCATCCAAAGTTTTGACCACATTCCCCAATGAAGAAGTTGTGAGGAAACAAGTACTCATATCCAGTCAGTGGGAATGAAAAATGGTTAAACCCCTATGCCGAGAAATTGAACAATAATTAGAAAAATAATATATGCATTTATCTTTGACCCACTCATATCAAGGAATCCACTCTATTTTGCTCTGGAAAGAACATACAAAATGTATAACTGCTGACTAATTTTCAGTGCCATTAAAACAACAACAACAACAACCCACCGCTATAACCAACAAAAAACCCAGGAGGAAGCTAATTCGCCTAAAAGAGACTTTAAAAAGCAAAACAGAGGGGCGCCTGGGTGGCTCAGTCATTGAGCGCCTGCCTTCGGCTCGGGTCATGGTTCTGGGGTCCTGGGATGGAGCCCCACATCAGGCTCTCTGATCGGCGGGAAGCCTGCTTCTCCCTCTTCCACTCCCCCTGCTTGTGTTCCCTCTCTCACTGTGTCTCTCTCTGTCAAATAAAAAAAAAAAAAAAAAAAAAAAAAACCAGAACAGAACACTAAATGCCAAATTTAGTGTGTTGACCTTGTCTGGATCCTCCTTAGAATAAAGTAAGTATGCAAACACATTTTTTAGTTAATTGAGGAAATTTGGTTATGGACTGGATTTTATTTTATTTAATTGCTAATTTCATTAATATTCCTTCTGTTAGATGTGATAATGTATTTCTGAGTTTTTTGCAGGAAAATGTTTATAGTTTTAGAACCACATATTGAAATAGATAGTGATGAAATACCATAATATTGGGAATTTGCCTTAGCATAGTTCCTCTTTATGAGTTTTACCTACTTAAGTGAATGAAAAAAGGAGAATGTGATAAAATCTTGATAATGTATTTGAATGATAGGTAAGGGGCATAGTTTGAATATGTAAGGATTTAGCATTACGTCTTCCAGATTTATCCAGGTTTATCGTATTTGGCAGGATTTCCTTCTTTTTAAAGGCTAAATAATATTCCATTGTATGTATTTACCTCATTTTCTTTATTGATTTATCCATCAAGGACATTTTAGTTGTTTCCATGTCTTGGCTATTGTGAATAATATTGCAATGAACACAGTAGCACAATTAACTCTTCAAGATTCTGCTTTCACTTCCTTTGGATATATACTCAGAAGTGGGATTGCTGGATCATATGGTAGTTCTATCTTTAATTTTTTGAAGAAACTCTATACTTTTCTCCATAGCAGCTGCACCATTTTACATTGTTTCCAATAGTGTACAAGTAACAGAAGGACAAATACTGCATGATTCCAATTATATGAGGCATCCAAAATAGACTCATAGAAAGGGGAGAAGGAAAAGGGGAGCACCATTTAACTGCATGAAGTTTCAGTTATGCAAGATAAATTCTAGAGATCTAATGTACAACATTTTGCCCATAGTGAACAATATTGTATTGACTGTTGGAATTGGCATTGCGATAGTCACCTTCACAAGAGCTGTTTCAGTGGCCAGCGAGGGGTAAAATACTGGTTTGTGTAGGTACAGAAGAAAGGAATTATCAAGAGACACTGAGGATGAGTTTCTGGAAGAATAACGTAGAAGGGACCAAAGGGGTGGACAATGATATGTGAAATCAAATACTGTTTTTTAAAAAAATTTGAATTGAGTTGTTTCAACATGTTTTTTTTTAAGATTTTATTTATTTATTTGAGAGAGAGAGAGAATGAGAGACAGAGAGCATGAGAGGGAGGAGGGTCAGAGGGAGAAGCAGACTCCCTGCCAAGCAGGGAGCCCGATGCGGGACTCGATCCCGGGACTCCAGGATCATGACCTGAGCCGAAGGCAGTCGCTTAACCAACTGAGCCACCCAGGCGCCCCTCAACATGTTTTGATGAAATGAGATTATGCTCTCCCCATAAGAAACATAATTAGAAGTTCTTTTGAAAACATGTAATCAGGATGAAGGGGTTAGAGAAATTGAAAAGGACAACCTTTTGTGTTTATCTCAATGGGAATGGTTTTGCCAGAGAGAGCAAAATACCTGAATCCCATTAGGTAAAATGCTCTCATCCCTGGACACATGGGTATACCAATGTCTCTACCCTTAGTCTCCTCTAGTTCTCTGTAGGTTACTAGTATCATTCTATTTGATACATTCTTTCTTTATATGAATACATTCAATTTTTGTCAAAGAATGTCTTGACCTTGGAGTATTGTTTCGTAGGGAGACTTTACGTAACTCCTCCCTGGACTGTTATGAGTTAATCTCAACTTTAACTCTCCAACAGTGATACTAGTTTCTTTAAAATTAATGGCATAATAGTGACTTGTTACTTTTTTTTCTGTTATTTATTTTTTTAAATAGGCTTCTTACCCAACATGGGGCTTGAACTCACAATCTGAGATCAAGAGTCACACACTCTACCAACCGAACCACCCAGGCACCCCAGTAACTTATACTCTTAAAGAAGTCCTTATTGTATCCCCTGTATATGGATAACAAATGAAATTTAGTAACAAACCTTACTAAGTTACTCCTAAAAATGTAAATGTGCAGGAATTGAAAGTCATCAGACTAATAATCTTTATTAAGTTGTGGAATATAACTAATATTTAAACTTGTATTAAATATTAAAATATTAAATGTTTTTTTCATCATGCTATCTTGTCAAGAAAATGTTAACAAGAATAGGTTCCGTAATTTTAAGTTTCTTCTTTTGCTGGTTAAAAGATTCAGCTTAAATTTAGTTTTCCTCTCCCAGATTCCTAAGTTAAATAAAAATGTTTAAATATGGAATGAAAAACCAGTAAAGGTGCAATGAATTTACAGAGATGGAACAATGTAGAGAAAGATTAAAAAAAAATCTGAGTCAGGGAAATACCTATTCCTGAATGATGTATTTAACTTGTTTGTTTTAATTTTATCTCCTCCCTCATCATCATTCTAAAAATAAAGTTGCTTCTGGTGCCTGGGTGGCGCAGTCGGTTAAGCATGGGGCTCTTGGTTTCGGCTCAGGTTGTGATCTCAGGTTCTTGAGTTCGAGCCCCATGTGGGGACTCTGTGCTCAGTGTGGAGTCTACTTAGGGTTCTCTCTCCATCTGCCCCTACCTACCCACCCCTCCTCTAAAATAAATAACCTTTAAAAAAATAAAAATAGAGTTTTTTCTTATGCTGTTCTTGTAATGCCTTTCATATTAAAAGGTAGTCTCACAATTACTTTATTTTAAACAACAGAATACTACTTAGGTAAGACATGTTCTTCTAGAATGACCTCAATCAAAACCCATGCTCATTTTGAACGAAACCATCAGTTGTAATTCAAAAACAAGTCAAAGGAATTTAACAAGTTTGAATGATTTTTCTCCTAAAGTGTGAATATCTCCGTTGCAAATAGGTGTATAATATTTTAATTAAGCTCTTTGAAGAACACTTGATAGAACTGTTTTGGGATTTATTATTATATAATAAGTGGTTTATATTTTGAGATCACATATTCACACTTCTAAGACAAACTTTTCAAAAAAATGGTCTTAATGTTATACGCATAGGATCAAATCTCCAGGGGCAGTATCAGTCCTAACTTGAAAAGGTGCTCTTTTTCACAACACAGATAGAAGTGAAGATGATGTATCCTTAAAAATGTGTTAGATGGCTCTAAAAATTGCCCTTACTTTTGACAAAGCCCGTGACATTAAAGATGCATTTGCAAAGATTGACTACAACTTTTAATGAAATGCCATAGTAGGAAAAAATAAATATTTTTAAATGAATATATTTTAATAATAATGATGGACAATTATGCAAACTTTAACATTTGATTTGTCCCCTGATGACTGGCACCTCTCAAAGTCTTCATCATCTCAGGAATTGCCATCTTCATTTTTATACTTGCTCAGGTCCTGGACCTCGGGGGAGTCTTGAATTTTCTCCTTCTTTCATACCTTCCATCTATCACAAAACCCCACTGACTGTACATTCAAGAGATATTCGGAATCCTACCATTTCTCCTCATCACTTTTGGGCTTATGCATGTCCAAGCGTCCACCAAGTCTTGCCCAGATTACTGCAGCAGACTCTCACCTGGTCTCCCTGCTTTTACTTTCACTCTTCCCCTAATAATCTAATGTAATGTACAGCCAAAGTGATCCTTTTATGTGTTTTTTTTTAAAGATTTATTTATTTATTTTAGAGGGTAGGGGGAAGGGGCAGAGGAAGAGAAAGAGGGAGAAAGAGAATCTCAAGCAGATTCCCTGCTGATTGTGGAGCCCGATGCAGGACTCAGTCTCATGACCCTGAGATCATGACCTGAGCTGAAACCAAGAGTTGGACACTTAACAGACTGTACCACCCATGCACCCCACCAAAGTGATCCTTTTAAAACAGAAGTCAGATCATGTTAATTCTCTGCTCAGAATAACTCTGTGAACTATTTCTCTCAGGGAAAAACCAAACTGTTAGAAATGGTCTGCAAAACCCTTTTGTTCTGGCCCACCTCTAAGCCATCTGTCCATTGCCTGGTACACTTGCCCTCACTTTCAAAGATGCAGCCAGGAAGACCTCCTTACTTTTTCTCAACATAGCAAACACAATTCCACCTATGAACTTTGCAGTTGCTGTTTCCTCTGTCAAGAATGTTCTTTCTGGGGAGCCTGGGTGGCTCAGTTGGTTAAGCGACTGCCTTCAGCTCAGGTCATGATCCCAGGTCCTGGGATCGAGCCCCACATTAGGCTCCTTGCTCAGCAGAGAGTCTTCTTCTCCCTCTCCCTCTGCTGCTCCCCCTGCTTGTACTCTCTCTCTGTCAAATAAATAAATAAAATCTTAAAAAAAAAGGTTCTTTCTCAGAAACCCAACTTATTCTCTCCCTCATCAATTATATCTCTGATCAAATGTCTTGTTATTAGAAACTTCTCTAGTCATCTTTTTTTTCTTTTAAAGATTTTATTTATTTATTTGACAGAGAGAGACACGACGAGAGAGGGAACACAAGCAGGGGGAGTGGGAGAGGGAGAAGCAGGTTTCCTGCCAAGCAGGGAGCCCGATGTGGGGTTCGATCCCAGGACCCTGGGATCATGACCTGAGCCGAAGGCAGACGCTTAATGACTAAGGCACTGAGGCTCCCCCTTTCTCTGGTCATCTTATAGGAAAATTGTATATTGTACATTTCCTGTCTGAGACCTGAAATTATCCAATTATCCAAGTAGCCCTCATTCCTTTTAGTGGGAGATGGATAGAGAGATCAGAGTTTGGACAAAGGATTGCCATTCATAATAGGTTGATAATTGTTTCTATAATTTTCCAATAAACAGCACTAGAAAATATGTATGTATATTCTATCTATCTATCTATCTATCTATCATCTATCTATCTATCTATCTATCTATCTATCTATCTATCTATGTATCTATCATCTATCTATCTATCTATCATCTATCATCTATCTATCTATTATCTCTCTATATAAATATAGACATGCATGGAGAAGATATAGATATATATTTTAAAAATAAAATATCTGATTTTTACATGAAATTTCTACTCATATTCAGTATAGCTTAACTTTTCCTTTTTATATGCATATCTCCTCTCCCCCACATTGAGCATCCTGAATTCAAGGATACTAGGGATGATAAAATTAGAATTGTTGATTTTATCCTACATTACACACACAGCATCTTTAGAATAATAATACAAACATTAGCACCAATTTAGTTTAAAAAAGAGTTTTTTTGCAAATGCTCTACCCATTCTGTCCTGTTTATTCACCGTTGTAGTATACCCAGTGTCAGAACAGGCAGCCAGCACATTCTATACTCTCTTCTTTATGTCCTCCATTGATTTTGATTCTATAGGTAAATCACTAATCTCTAATCTTTACCACCAGTCCTATGTCAAGGTCTTTGCAGTCATTTTGGTTTTCTGAAGGTCATTATTTAGCAAATTTTGAGTTAAGACTCATCAGAGAAACATTACCTGAGACCTTGCATGCTGATGACAAATTTTCTGCAAACTGTATATTTGACAGTAATCTTGACTACATATAAAGTCTTTATCATTTCTTTTTTCATTTCTTTTGAGTTATAAAATGTTTCTATTTTTTAAAAAAATCTTCTATTTTCCTTAAGATACTCCCTAGTTATTTGCTCCTCATTCTTTATTTCAGACACAATTGCTTTTTTTAAATTTCTAATTCTTCCCTGATTCTATCAGCCCATTTCTTAGTTACACTGCTCTTTCATATTTTTATTTTATTTTATTTTATTTTTTTAAAGATTTACTTATTTATTTTAGAGAGAGAGATAGAGAGGATGCAAGTGGGGGGAGGGGCAGAGAGAGAGGAGAGAACCTCAAACAGACTCCCCACTGAAAGCAAGCCCCATACAGGGCTCGATCTCATGACCCTGAGATCATGACCTGAGTGAAAACCAAAAGTTGGATGCTCAACCAAATGAACCATCCAGGCACCCCATTTAAAAAAAAAAAAAAGATTTATTTATTTGAGAGAGAGAGAGAGCTTTCATATTTTAGATGACTTTTCCTTTGTCTTTTTATCTATTTTGATGTACTGATGTTTTGTGGTCATTTCTTCCAATCTGCCTTCATTGTCTTTATGGATGTTATTTATTTTGTCTCTTAGTCTGTCTTTCCTTCTTAAAATAATTTTGGATGGGAGTCACTTTTGTTGTATTTGTGTTTATGAAATTGATTTCATTAAAGTTTAAGATAGCATTTCTAACTTGCATCTAAATTTCTCTCATTTGTTGTTTTTATGAAGAGTTGAAGAATATAGCAATTTATGTCATGAGAATTCCTAATTGATTCTCTCCTTTGATGTATTCTGCCTCCTTTTCTTCTGCCTCTATTGTTTCCATTTTGAGTTTTAGTCATAGACATTTCTCCTGAGCATAGATTATTGTCATGGAAAAGAGATTAGACTAGTTCCCAGAGTTCATAGGATGTAGAATGCTCTACATCTTTGGGCCTTATCATAGACACCCTGTTCTCAATCGTACACCATCCTAGTTTTGCTGCTATTCTCAAAATGATTTGTTGACCTTTCATGTAAGGCCCTGTTGGTTATTTGGTAGTTCTCAAGTTTTACTAGATGCCTTTTTCCTTGCTTCTCCTATTGTCATGCAAACATCAGGTATCAGGGTCCATCTGCACCCTCATACCTTCTTGCATTTTGGTAATCATGTGGGTACATTGTCAATTTTTTTCCCTGTAGATACTGTCCATGTCTTTTTGTTTGATTATCCTAGTTGCTCTATATGTTTGTTCTCTTTCCAGAATTCTCCTCTGACTTTAATTAACTGAATTGATGTTACCTGATATCAAAATTATGAGGAGAAAGAAAAGAACTACAAATCTAGAAAAAATATGATGTTTTGTTCAAAAGTGTAATTAAAAAAAAGTTGTGTAATTATGGATGTCTGTGAGCATCTTATTTATATATTGATTGATGTTATTTAATCATAAAACATCACCGACCAAAAGATTGGAATAAATTTGCTCCCATATATGGAAAGTAAAGTAAAAATCTAGGGAGCTCCACTACTGTTCAACTACTGGCCTATTTTTGTTCTTGTTTTTGCATAGGGGGTTGAGGAGGGACTTGTTGTGAAGTCTGACAGAATAATGGAATGCCTGCATAGTGTCTTTATGTCTTCCCTCTTACCTGTGAGAAACACACTCTGTGTTCTGAGCTTCCATACTTTTTATTTTATTTTATTTTATTTTATTTTATCTTATTTTATTTATTTTATTTTAGCTTCCATACTTTAAGTTTTACAAAGGCATGCCCCCAGATGAAGGGGGTGGACCACTTTGATGTGTGATGTTTCAGGTCTGACCATAAGCAATTATAAAGACTTAACCTGGCAGGCTTCATGGAGGAGAGCTGCCCTCCCTACTCCAGACATTTTTTTTTTTTTTCCACTCTGCCTCAGTATTCAGTTATTTTCCACTCTTAGGCCTCCCCCTTCTCTTCCCTTCTGGTCCTTGAGTCCTCAAAATGTCTTGGGCCCCCTTGTCAGTGAAAGGATCCTTGCATATGTGCTGATCCATCTAACACGGTTCCATAGAGAAGAATAGAACCCTGTGGGAGCCTGCACTGCCTCCTGGGAGCCTCCTGCTTAGACTGTGGTAGTACGTAACTCAAGGACGGGCTGTTACTTTCGTTTTGACATATCTTGATGGACCACTCTGACACCTGGCAATTTGGCCTTCTCCCGTTCAGTTCAGCTCTTGATGGTGGTGAAGGGGTTCAGGACAGTTCCCCCGGAATATGCTACTTTGGCATGTGGATTATTTTGAGCCGAAGGCATTTGAGACCCTATGGGCTCAAGAGAAACTTTTTTCTCTCCCTTAACCACACAGAAGAATCTAAATTGGGGGTCTGGCAGAATAAGGGCTATTATCTGTATCATAGGGCAAACACTTAATTACCAAACATCTGTTCTTCTTTTCGCCCTATGAAATGTGCTCCTCCTCTGAAATCCCAGACCTCTCTTTCCTTCTTCTTATTTCAGAATGGCATATATATCTAATTTTGCCTGATTGTCTTTGGAATTTCCACGTCGGTGTGGATTCCCCATAGGTACACCTATTGAATTTGACTTTCTCCTATTAATCTGTCTCGTGTCAATTTGATTCTTAGTCCAGCTGGAAGGACCTTTGAGGGGCAGGAATTCTTGTTTTTAGTCAGGAGGTAAATTTTTCTAACTCTGGGTATCTGTATTAAGAAGGCTACTTGCCTGCATATGTGACATTCCTAGTAATAATCTGAATTTGTCTTACATTTCTTTCTTCTTTGGTTTAGAACTCAAGTGAGGAAAAGAGGAGTGTTATACATTGACCTCCTCAAAACCCTAACATCTGCTGCACTGGGCTGAAATCTTGAACAATAAACAAGAGTGAAATTTAGGAAACAAAATGGTAACTTGAATATTACGTTTTTGTTGGGCTGGGTACATAGGGTCAAATTCTGGCAATTTGTAGCAGCTTATATTGTGCATTACAGCTGGATTTTACTGTAGTATAATAACTAGCTTTTAACTGGTAAGGCCTGGACCAACACTTTTTGGGCTTTGGTCCCATGTGATTTTTGACTTCTCTGTATCATTTCAGCTTATGGAAGCTTTGACCACAATCAAGGGGTTGTTTTAATCTTGCTTGCATTGACCGTAAGCAAGAACGGCCAGGCCTCAGCAAAATCATGGTGTGCTGGGAGTTGACGAAGGCCATGGAGGAACAGGTTGGAAATAAAGCAATGCCTGTACTCCCACCACTTGAGAAAAAGCAGTGGCAGAATAAACTGGTACTGAGAGCTTGGGATATACAAAAGCTGAGGAAAATAAGGGTTTTAATCTGAAGATAGGAGTCACATAACCTGTTACCAGCTTTGTCAATAATAAATTGGCTTATTTTTTCTTCATCTGTCTTCCCTTTTCTCTCTCTCTTTTTTTTAAAGTTAAAAATTCCTTAATTTTTTAATTCCTGGTACCACTGCCACAATTGACAGGGCAATAAACCCCATGTAATGAAAACGAAAAAGACAAAGCTACAACAGAAAAGACCTCAGGAATGTACATGTCACTGAGAGCCCAGCACAGTAATCAGTAGCTGCACTTTCTGCAAACTGTGGCTACGACAGTCCGGAACAAGAAGGAGTTCCAGTACCTTCCCTGACTATGGGTCATCGTTCCTTCTCTGGCAGATTTTTCCAGTTCCCCTAACGCATTTGGGAAGACTGTCTCAAAGTAACCTGCAGCTTTCCTGACAACTCCTCACTCTCTCTCCTGCTAAGAACTGTAGCCCTTTTCGTCCGAAAAATTGTTAGAACCTTTTGCTACCATATCCACCTCTTCACCACCAGATCCATAACCACCACTGTAGGGACTGCCCGAGCTTCTTCTACCAAAACAGCCCCCCTTCATGGGTCCAAAATTTGATTGCTGTTGTCCACTGTAATTTCCACAATCATTGTAGTTCCTGCCACCACCATAGTTGCCATCTCCAAAATTTCCTCTTTCATTGTGACCATCATATCCTCCACCACCACCGCCATATCTGCCTCCTTGGTTTCCATATCCTGGTCCTCCACCACCATCGCCTCCTCTACTGCTATAACCAGGACCACCACCATAGTTGCCACCATCACCTCCAAATCCCTTATATCCACCATCACCTCCTCCCTAACTACCTCTGCTGCCACCACTTTCACCACCATAGCCTCGTCTTCCACCGAAGTTTCCACCACCTCCAAAGTCTCCTCCACAGCCCATGAAGTTGCCAGATCCACCTCCACGGCCTCTTTGTGATCCAACCGATACATTTCTTGTTCAGAAAGGGCCTTTTTTCACTTCGCAATTATGCCCATTAATACTGTAGTATTTCCGAACAACAGTTTTATCGACTGTATCATGATCATTAAAAATTACAAAAGCAAATCCTCTCTTTTTTCCACTCTGCCTGTCTTCCATAACTTCTATGGTTTCAATCTTGCCATGCTTTTCAAAGTAGTCTCTCAAATTAAATTCTTCTGTGTTTTCTTTAATACTACCAACGAAAATTTTCTTCACTGTTAGATGGGCATCAGGCTTGACAGAACCCTCTCTAGAAACAGCTCTTTGGTTCCACTACATGCCCCTCAACCTTGTGTGGTTGGGCACACATTGCTGCAACCACCTCTTCAACACAAGAGTAAGTCACAAAACCAAAACCCCTGGAACGTTTTGTTTGGGGGGTCTCTCATCACCACACAATCTGTAAGTGTGCCCCATTTTTCAAAATGTTCTCTTAAACTATCATCTGTAGTTTCAAAGCTCAAGCCACCAATTAGCAGTTTTCTCAACTGCTCTGGTTCCTTTGGATTGTGGCCTTCCTGCCCCTCGGTAGGGTTCTTAAATGTAAGAACTGTATTGACATTTATCTAAATAGAAGTTATGTGTAACTTAACTGCATAGGAAGGAAGCTCATCAGAATTAAAAATAGCCAAATAGAGCTGAAATTGAATATGACCAAATTACACATACCAAAAGACAAAATGAACAAAATTCCAAGAAGGGCATTTAAAGAAAGGCTCAAACTAAGAAAAGGCAGAAGTGCTTCATTCATTATGTAGTAGTCACAGACATTAAAGATGGATAAATAAATATGGTACAATTTAATGGAGAGCATCACAATGGTACCTTGCCATTAGAATGTCCTACTTTTTTTTTCAGTGTTGAAACCTTGCTTGCTTTACTTGGTGAATTTCACAGGATTTTGTTAAATGATGTTGCAGGTATCCTTAAATTTCTATAATACAACAGAAAATCTGGTTGACATCCAGCTTATTAGGCAACATAAAAGTAAAAGTTAAATGAAAAGATTGAAATAAGTAGAACAGTATTTGTTATTATCTGGCACTGTTGATATTATAAAGTAACACAGAACACATTACTATAGAAAGAAAAAAACAGGTAAGATTTTTCTTAAGTAGAGAGTACTTATGTTTCCTAACCAAGTCTATAACATGATTTCAGTAGTTTAGGCTGACTTCCTTTAAGACTGCCTTTCAATTTTATTGTAATATAAAATTACATAATTTTATTTATATATAATTGTATATAAATTATATAATTTCTGTGTAAATTCTTCTCTGAGCTTTTAGTGATGCTGAGATATACACAGTTTATGATGATTTTTAATACTTTAAGACATTAAAAACCATGCTAGATTGGGGTGCCTGGGTGGCTCAGTCGTTAAGTGTCTGCCTTCGGCTCAGGTCATGATCCCAGGGTCCTGGGATTGAGCCCCGCATGGGGCTCCCTGCTTGGTGGGGAGCCTGCTTCTCCCTCTCCCACTCCCCCTGCTTGTGTTTCCTCTCTTGCTGTGTCTCTTTCTGTCAAATAAATAAATAAATAAATAAATAAATAAATAAATATCTAAAAAAACCCCATGCTATATTAAAATTATGAAATCTGAATGAAGGGGGAGACGAACCATGAGAAACGATGGACTCTGAGAAACAAACTGAGGGTTCTAGAGGGGTGGGGGGTGGGAGGATGGGTTAGCCTGGTGATGGGTATTAAAGAGGGCGCGTTCTGCATGGAGCACTGGGTGTTATGCACAAACAATGAATCATGGAACACTACATCAAAAACTAATGATGTAATGTATGGTGATTAACATAACAATAAAAATTAAAAAAAATAAATAAAATTATGAAATCTGATGTGAAAACAGGGATGATTTTCTTGTTTTTGCAGCAGTCAAAATTTGTCAATACCTTTTGGAATTCAGTTTCTGGTACTGCAGCATTTTTTATTAAAGTCCAATAATTATTTGGATTATTTGATTTATTATAATATACTCACTTAGAGGTAACTCATTATCTCTGCCCCTCACTTCTCTCCACCTATCCTGTATATCCTACAGTGTTTCTGTATTGATTGCTGGGATGCCATTCAACCAGTCAAGTAATTCATACACTTGGAATCATTCTTCAGGTTTTCTTTCCCTTACCTGCTATATTCAGTTGGCCAAGCTATTTTGTAGATATTTCCCATTAAATATTTCTTATTTTTTCTCACATTTTTCTACAGCCATGATCTGTAATTATGTCATTATATTTTATCTAGATTACAGAAAGGAATTACCATTATTCTCACTTCTTTGTCTGCCTCCTGTATTCATCCTAATCTATCCTACTCCCTCACTGTTGGCAGAGCGATCTTTCTAAAATATAAAGGATCATATTAATCTTCTGATTGGAGCCACTGGTAGGTCCTTTTTGCTAATAATATGAAGTTACATTTATTAGCTTAGCATAAAACAGTCTCCAAAAACTAGTATTTATCTGCAATTCCAGTCCCATTCATCCTTTTTCTCTCCCTCATATCCTGTTCTTCATGTATAGAAAGCCATGTTTAGGTCCCAGAAAATATACTTATGCCTTTGTTCATGTTATATTAGACTGGACTTCTTTTCTTCCTCTGATTGACCTCAATTCCATTTGTCCTTTAAGATCTATATTAACTTTTTTCTCTTCTTTGAAGACTTGCCCTGTCTTCCTAGCCAATGTCAGATGGTTTATAGTATTTGTCATACCCGCTTAGCTTGATTTTTTTGAATTCCATCTCTCCTGAGTTCTACTGGCTTATGGTTTATTTATATCTCTTGTCTTGCCATATTATCTCCAAATTCTTCTATCTCTGCTTTGGTCTTTTGGTTTATAGATTTATTTTTTGTATTAGTTTCTATTTTAATGACTATATTATGGGCTTAGTTTTTTTTTTTTTTTTTTTAAAGATTTTATTTATTTGACAGAGCACAAGCAGAGGGAGAGAGAGGGAGAAGCAGGTTCCCTACTGAGTAAGGAGCCCGATATGGGACTCGATCCCAGGACCCTGGGATCATGACCTGGGCCGAAGGCAGCCGCTTAACCGACTGAGCCACCCAGGCATCCCTATGGGCTTAGTTTTTATTTACTGTGTGCAGAGATTTTTTCTGGCTGATGTTTTTTATGTGCCATCTGCCTTTCCTGTTTTCTTCTTCCTTTTGTCATTGGGACATCTTACATTCCCTTTGGTTTCGTTGTGATTATTTACCTTTCTGTAAGATGAGTTCTTCTTGGGCGGAGATGTTTATATTGAGAAGGGGATAAAGTTTAATTTCTGGCTGGTGAGAATTGTCTGTGACACATATTGTGTGTGTGTGTGAGTGTGTGTGAGTGTGTGTGTGTAAGAGAGAGAGAGAAAGGGATAGAGAGAGGGAAATATCTTTTAGGCTTCACTCCTCCCCATGCAACAGAGCTTGGAGGCCATAGGGTAGTCTTCACCATGCCTCACTTATAGACTTTTCTCTGAAAATCTAGCTTGTCTGTCAAGTGATTTTTATTGTTCTAAACAAGGAGTTATTTGGCATTAGGTGTGTGCCACTTTCTTCCGAGCAAGTTGCTTTACTGCATTGTCTGATGTCAACAGCAATGGGCATCCTCTCTTAATGTCTTGTGAGACTTTTTTTTTTTTTAAGATTTTATTTATTTATTTGAGAGAAAGAGAATGAGAGACAGAGAGCACGAGAGGGAAGAGGGTCAGAGGGAGAAGCAGACCCCTTGCCGAGCAGAGAGCCCGATGCGGGACTCGATCCCGGGACTCCAGGATCATGACCTGAGCCGAAGGCAGTCGCTTAACCAACTGAGCCACCCAGGCGCCCCGTGACATTTCTTTTTGACCTTGATTGCTATTGTAGTCCAGGACTGTAGATATCTCTTAATTTCATAGAAGATGGTATTTGGGTTTTTCATCCTTGTTTTTCCAATCAGTTTTAAGTTATTTCTGAGAAGGGAAGTGTGTTATGCCATCTTTCTGTGTAATGTTAAAATAAAAGTGAATTCACTGTACTAAAAATATTAATTTCAAATGGATTTCATTTTACAGACTGAGCATCTTGAGGATAGGAAACTTTATATAATATGATATAATTTATATATATATATATATAATATATATATTTTGAGCCTCATTGCACGGTCTAAATCTTGCTACCTTGCAGAGTTTAATGCACACTAACTGATGAATGAGTTTAGACAAGTCAAAAGGATGGTGGCAGCACTACAAATTAAAGCCATTATAGCCAGAGGAAAAACCCTACAGCACATATACCAATTACAAAGTGTTCAGCATCCACCCCTGGAAATTGGAGGGGGAGACGAACCATGAGAGACTATGGACTCTGAGAAACAAACTGAGGGTTCTAGAGGGGAGGGGCGTGGGGGATGGGTTAGCCTGGTGATGGGTATTAAAGAGGGCACGTTCCATGGAGCCCTGGGTGTTATAGGAAAACAATGACTCATGGAACACTACATCAAAAACTAATGATGTAATGCATGGGGATTAACATAACATAATAAAATAAAATTAAAAAAGAATAAATAAATACCTTTCTAAAAAAAAATTTAGTGAATATTTGAAAAAAAAACAAAAAACAAAGTGTACAGCATCTGGAGGGCGCCTGGGGGCGGAGTCAGTTAAACTTCTGACTCTTGGTTTCCGCTCACGTCATGATCTCAAGATCAAGTCCTGCGGTGTGGCTCCCAGACCCTGCTTGAGTTTCTCCCTCCCTCCCCCTCTGCCCCTCCTGCTCAAGCTAAAATAAATAAATAAATCTTAAAAAAAAAAGTGTACAGCATCTGGGAACCAGTTTATTTTGTGGGATTTACTTAACTATAATTTTGTATTTTTTCATTTTCTCAACTTTAAGAATAACTATTTTTTTAGGTTTCAAGATTTTTTAAAGACTTTAAGTCATTCAACCTTAGAACCACGGTTCCCTTTTCCAGGCAGACTTCCTTAAATATCTACTTTCTTTTTTTTTATTTTTAAAGATTTCATTTTTTATTTGCAGAAAGAGACACAGCGAGAGATGGAACACAAGCAGGGAGAGTGGGAGAGGGAGAAGCAGGCTTCCCGCCCAGCAGGGAGCCTGACCCCAGGACCCTGGGATCATGACCTGAGCTGAAGGCAGACGCTTAAAGACTGAGCCACCCAGGCGCCCCTTAAATATCTACTTTCAAAAGCTTACTTGCCACATGTTGTCTCTGTCTTTCTCTGAACTTTTAGAGAAAACATATTTTTTCCCTCTGTGATACTAAGATACACAAAAGTCTTCCATTGTCCTGAGTTTTAGCAACCCCTTGATACCTGATAAATTATATTTTTAGGCTCAAAGTGTCTGTAACACATGTCTTTTCTGTGGGGTCCTTTGATAGTACCATGGGCAGTATTGAATGACGATTAATAGCCTGGGCTCTGAAATCAGAAATTCTTGGTTTTAAATTCAGACTCCCCCACATTCTATTGACCTTATGCATGGTTTTAACGACTCTGTCTTAGTTTCTTTATTTATGAAAGGAGAAAAATAATACATACTTATTTCATAGGGTTATCTATATTATTCTTGCATGCAAATATTAAACACCAAGGGTAAAATATGCTTCCCTAATTCATGCTACCTGAAACTTATTTACTATTGGTACTTTAGCAATCTTTCATTTGGGAGTGACTTTTAAACTCAGGGTTTAGCTAATTATAGAAAATCTAATCAAGGCTGCCGAGATTTAGTTCTAAAAATAATACTTTACTTTTTCTCTGCAAATTCTTCAGGGGCTCTGCTCATTCAGACATTCTGTTCCAGCCACCCTCAGTACTAAAGCTTCTGGACAATGCCTGTCTCACATCGAGTCATTGTTCCACAGTATAAAACAGTTGTATTTTCTTTTTTTAAAAAATATTTTATTTATTTATTTGACAGAGAGAAACACAGTGAGAGAGGGAACACAAGCAGGGGGAGTGGGAGAGGGAGAAGCAGGCTTCCCGCGGAGCAGGGAGTCCAGTGTGGGGCTCCATCCCAGGACCTTAGGATCGTGACCTGAGCTGAAGGCAGACTCTTAACGACTGAGCCACCCAGGCACCCTCTTTTTTTTTTTTTTTGATGTTGAACAAGGTAGATGGAAAAGATGGGATAAGAGAATTTATAATTAAAGACATATTTCTGTTTTCATGATCAGATATCCCTTTCAAACTTTTAAGTGTAAATTTTGAATCTTATAAAAAAATGAGTGAACCAAGTTCAGTATTATGGTATACTAAGAAGTATATTACAATGTTGTTCATAAGGAAAAAGTGGCTATATATTATAAATAAACATATTTATTTTATAAATTCTATAAATATATTTAACATACAAATATTAACAATATGAAATATATAAACATATTTTCTTTTTAAATTTTTTTTAAAGATTTTATTTATTTATTTGGGAGAGAGAGATAGAGCACAAGAGGGGGTGGGGAGGGACAGAGGGAGAGGGAGAAGCAGGGAGCCCAACGCAGGGCTCGATCCCAGGACCCTGAGATTATAACCTGAGCTGAAGGCAGACGCTTAACCGACTGAGCCACCCAGGTGCCCTTAAGCATATTTTCTATTAATATCATTTATTTATGTTCTTTAAATGATACTATTTCACCAAATTTAGATCTAAACATATAATGTATAAAAGTGGCATAACAATTTGCCAGTTTGAAAAGATGTCACAACTTATATTTTTAAATGTTTAGTTGAAGTATAACATACATAGAGGAAAGGACATATATCATGACTCTACAGCTTGATGAATATTTACAAACTATATATTCCCATGTAACTAGCATTTGGACTAAGAAAGAACATTGCTAGCGCACCAAAACTCCCCCTTGTATCTCTTTCCAGTCAATGACCCTATTCAAGAGTTACTATATACTAACTTCTAACCACATAGATTAGTTATAACCCCTTTTGAACTTTATTTTATTCTTTATTTTTATTTTTTAAGATTTTTATTTACTTGACATAGAGAGAGAGAGAGAGAGAGAACACACAAGCAGGGGAATTGGCAGACAGAGGGAGAGGGAGAAGCAGGCTCCCCTGTTGAGCAGGGAGCCAGATGTGGGACTCGATCGCAGGTCCCTGGAATCATGACCTGAGCCGAAGGCAGACGCTTAACCATCTGAGCCACCCTGGCACCCCCCTTTTGAACTTTAAATACAAGGACTCCTTATAGTATGTATTATTTCACACTAGCTTCATTCTCTCAGTATTCTGTTTCTGAGATTCAACCACATTTTGCATATTTTTTTCATTCTTATTGCTGTTTATTATTATATCATGTCCCTAGAGCCCATTTATTTACCTCTTAAGCTGTTGATGGACATTTGTGTGGTTTACACCTAGGAATATTATGAATTGTGTTGCTATGAATATTTTAGCACAAGTCTTAAGGTCAGCATATGAACTAATATCTGTTTGAATATAAAGTAGGAATGGAATTGTTAATCATGAGGTGAATGTATATCCAGCTTTAGGAGATACTACTAAACAGTTTTTCGAATATGAATGTACCATGATAAGGAGTTCTCCATTAGGTCCTTGTGCCCTCTTGACTGAGAATAGTCAGAATCATTTCATAGCAGTTCTAAAATTTTTGAACTTCAAAGGGAAAAGTGAGGTGTCTTATCTTTTTCCTCCCAGGAGTCCATGCAAAACGTTTTCCCTGTTCTCCAGAAATGCATCTCAAAGGATTATCGGGAGGGAAAGTCCCTGAGGACACATAACTAGTGTTATCACATTTTTTCCTCAGAACAATAGGTGCATACTTGCCTTGCATTATCATAACTAAGATGCTTCTTCAAACATTTCTTCACAGTACATAGAAAATATGCTGAAAGGTGACAACATATATGCAATCTCCAGATATCCAGGTAGATAAGCAAGCATCAGGCAACTTTTCATTAGCACCTTCACAGAAGTTCTGCCTAGCCAGGCAACCAGATATAGATGGAAGGACCTGATCTGTTGGAATCTTCCCAGGCTGTATTTATGCTTGCCTTATTCAGCAAATATCCATGAATAGTATTCGATGTGTCCCACAGAATGCACCAGCTTGATATTTATGCATTTCAAAAATTCAAAACAATAATATGGCCAAAGCTAAAAAAAAATTACTTAAAATTTTAGATGTGCAATTCTATTCCAAATTTCTCCAGGAATAAATTACTGATATACTATGCCAACAGAAGTGTCTGCTCTCAAATAAAGTTTCCAGGAGGTTACATCATATCCTCTCTTATTAAAAATACTAGCAGAGGAGAATGAAGTGTGGATAATACCACATACTAATGCATTTATAGGAATTATTTATATGGGGATCAGGAATCTGGTTCATTCCTTCATTGACATGTTCTATTTTGGCATTTCACCTCATACTAATCAATGAAGCCATTCTCTTACTTTTGTGTATGAATCAACAAGATTTTCATTTTCCTTTATTTACTTCAATCAGAAACTCACTCTGCAATAAGAGATATCATTCTCTCTCTCCCTCTTGACCTTGCTCCTATCTGTTTTTCACCTTTCCAGGACATGGAGTGGTTGTGTGTTCAAGTTTAAAAGGACTTTCTTGCTGCTTCCATGTAAGAGCTATGCTGTCAATAGAATTGTTGATATGCTTTTTGTTAGGCATTGACAGTATCATAAAAAGTCCTATGTTAGATATAAGTTCAGAATATATTCTCAATTATATATGATATTAGAGAAGATGTTTAGTTATTTTATGATACAACATGTGAGTCAATTCTCTTAACTGAAGAAAAGTCACAATTTTGAATTGCATGGGAGACAATGGGCTATACAAAACTGGCTGAATGATAGGGATTCTGGGGGAACAAGAAGTGGGAGAGAGTTGGGACCTAAGGCTGGGCAAAATTAAGTTCCCGAGGTAGGCAGCAAAAATGCATGGATGGTAAGGATTAATTTAAGATACACAAAATCCTGATATATAGATATAAACAATCAGAAATGTTCACTCATTATAAAGTAAACTTTTTATTGAAGTAAGTCATATATATGACTTAGGAATCACACATAATTTATGCACATCTATATGTATTTTACATATACAAAGTCAAAGATGCTCTACAACATGAACACACCTCTAACCAGCATCTAAATAAATTTTCAGAACATTATCAGCACCACAAAACCATTCCTGTGTTCCCTTTCAGTCACTACCAGCCCCCTAGTGCATAGTAGATTAGTTTTGCTTGGTTTTGAATTTCATACAATTGAATCATCCAGTAGGTACTCCTTATTGACTACGCTTAACATTATATTTGTGAAATTCATTTGAATATGTTGTATTTGCAAGTTACTCATTTTTGTTGCTAATCATTATATGAGTTTGTTAAATTTGTCTTTTCTTGTGTTATAGACTAGGAGTTGTTTATTGTTTGGGGCCATAACAAAGAATGAAAAGAATGTTCATTCTTTTTCATAATTTTGGTAAATATATAAACTCATTTATGTTGAGTATATGCCCAGAAGTGGAACTGTTAGTTATAGGGAATTGACTTTTATGTGTGATGTGGGGAAGGGATTAAGATTTATTGTTTTCCATATTGGTATATAATTGATTCAACATTGTTAATGAAAAGAGCATGCTTTAGCCCATATATTTCAGGGTTGCCTTTGTCATATGTCAAGTGGTCATACGTGTATGGGTCTGTTTCACTGTTTTGTTTTTGTTGTTTCTTATGCAGACACGTTACTTCTCTGTTAGTTGATCCATGATTGGCCCTTATGTTAGATATACTACTAGGGTATTAAAGCAATCTCTCAAATAGTTAAGAGCACTTGTGAAAACTGTATTTCAAACCTGCCAAATCATAAGCTTCTCCCTTGGTAAAGACATTTTATGAGAAAATTAGACTACCTAGATAGTCATTATTAAACTTATTTCCACCCCCACCACCCCATAATGCATACTGGTTAAAGATCATGGTTTCTTTGTAAGACTGGTTGGGCTTCTCTCAAGTGGGGAGGTTTTCCAAAGTGACTCTGAAATCATTATCATCTCGTATAAAATTGCTCAAGCATTTTATCAGGAATTCTAATTATTTTCCAGAAGGGATAATAGATCATATCAATTCACAAATTCTATCAAAGACCAGTTTTAGGACAATTTTCTTTCTTATAAATGTTTTACCTATACATGTTCAATTCCAGACTCCTAGACAGAAATGTTCTCCTAGATTTTGAAATCGTAGACAGGATAACTTCTTTTTCTCCAGTTTATTATAACTTTAGTCCTCAACTAGTCATATAAAAGAGGATTAAAATCTTTAAAATTTCTGGGGCACCTGGGTGGCTCAGTCTTTAAGCGTCTGCCTTCGGCTCAGGTCATGATCCCAGGGTCCTGGGATCGAGCCCCACATCAGACTCCCTGTTTGGCGGGAAGTCTGTTTCACCCTCTCCCACTCCCCCTGCTTGTGTTCCCTCTCATGTTGTCTCTCTGTCAAAAAATAAAATCTTAAAAAAGATTAAAAAAAGTAAAATCTTTCAAATTTCTTTTCCCCCTCTTTTTCATTAAAGTGGCTGCAAAGCTCATGGTTCAAATCAGGTAGAATGTTATTGAAGGATTTTTGAATTATCCATATGTTCAACATTTTCTAATATTTCAGCCAAATATGAATTTAACAATCTGGCTCTGAATTTCCAAAAAAAAAATAATAATTCATATGAGGAAAATAAATAATCATCAATAGGTAAATATTTTGTCTAATTCACTTTTACTTTATAGTCACTATCATTTAAAAATACAATGTGGGCTGGAGCAAGATGGCGGAGTAGGAGACCTGGATTTCGTCTGGTCTCAGGAATTCAGCTGGATAGGGATCAAACCATTCTGAACACCTACAAACCCAACAGGAGATCGAAGAAAGGAATAGCAACAAATCTCTGAACAGAAAAGCGACCACTTCTGGAAGGTAGGACGTGCGGAGAAGTGAATCCGAGCCGATATTCGGGAGGATAGACAGCGGGGGAGGGGCCTCCGTCGGCCGCTTCTGGCAAGTGATAGAACCACGGAGCACAAAATCGGAACTTTTAAAAGTCTGCTCTGCCGAGGGACCTCACTCTGGTGGCTAAGCAGGGGGTGGAACCCTCCGGGACAGTGTGGTCTCAGGACCCTCGGGGTCACAGAAAGACCGGGGGTGCCTGAGTGCGGCAGAGCTCCCAGGTAACGGAGCAGGGAAGCCGGCTGCAGAGGCGGAGCCCAGGCGCGGGCTCTCAGTTCGGGGTGGCCATAAACCGTGATCCGCGGCACAGTCGGGCCCCTGCTCCTCCAACAGGGACCCAACAAGCGGCAGATCCGGGGACACTCACCTTCCTCCCCTGGGAGGAGCCGCACGGGAGTGCACCGCAGGGATCTGCTGGGTTTGGAGACTCCACCCGGGGTCGGGTGCCAGAGATAGAAACGCGTGGTCACAGGCCGGGTGAGCACGGAGGGCGGCCGGAGACCGGGGAGACGGGAGTGACTGACTGCTTTTCTCTGGGGGCTCACTGAGGAGCAGGGCCCCGAGTTCTGGGCTCCTCCAGGGTGGAGATTGGGAGGCTGAGATTTTCACTCTGGCCTCCAAAGCTGTATGGAAAGCTTGCAGGGAACAAAAGCTCCGGAGAGCAAGCCGGAGCAGATTACTTAGCCCTGACCGGCAAGGGCAGGGCAATTCCGCTTCTGGCAAAGACATTTGGGAACCATGGCAACAGGCCCCTCCCCCAGAAGATCAGCGAGAACAGCCAGCCAAGACCAAGTTTACCGATCAATGAGAACGGCAGAACTCCAGCGCTAGGGGAATAATGCACATAGAATCCATGGCTTTTTTTACCATGATTCTTTAGTCTTTCAAAGTTAAATTTTTTTTTTAACTTTTTTTTTGAATTTTTCTTTTTCCCTTTTCAAACAACATCTTATCAATCCCTTTTTTAAAAAAACATTTTTATTTTTCATTTTTATAGTCATATTCTATCCCTTCATAGTAGTTACCCGTATTTTTGGCATATATATATAAGTTCTTCTCTTTTTAAAATTTTGAAATAGTTTCTTCTAACAGATCAAAATATACCATAAATCTCTAGTGTATGGTTTTTTTCTACTCTCCTGCCTGATCACATTCTCTCCCTTTTTTTTGCTTTTTTTTTTTAAATCCTCTTCTTTCTTTTTTCAAACAACTTCTTATCAATTCCTTTTATAAAATTTTTTATAATTTTCATCTTTACAGTCATATTCCATCCCTTCATTATATCAACCCTTATTTTTGTACATATGTAAGTTTTTCTTTCTTTAAAATTTTGGGAGGCACTTTCTTCTAACAGACCAAAATACACCCAAAATCTAGTGTGTGGCACTGATCTATGTACCAGCCTGGTCATATTTGATCATATTCTGATTTTTTTTGTTTTGTTCTGTTTTTGTTTGTTTTTATCTTTATCTTTTTTTTTTTTTTTTTTCCTCTCTTTCCCTTTCTTTTCCCCTGGCTTCAGGTCTTTTCTGATTTGTTTAGAGTATATTTTCTGGGGACGTTGTTAGCCTGTTAGCATTTTGTTCTCTCATTAATCTATTCTCCTCTGCACAAAATGACAAGACGGAAAAAAATCACCTCAACAAAAAGAACAAGAGGTAGTACCGACTGCCAGGGACCTACTCAATATGGACATTAGTACGATGTCAGATCTAGAGTTCAGAATCATCACTTTAAAGATACTAGCTGGGCTTGAAAAAAGCATGGAAGTTATTAGAGAAACCCTTACTGGAGAAGTAAAAGAACTAAAATCTAACCAAGTAGAAATCAAAAAGGCTATTAATGAGGTGCAATCAAAAATGGGGGCGCTAACTGCTAGGATAAATGAGGCAGAAGAGAGAATCAGTGAGATAGAGGACCAAATGATGGAGAATTAAGAAGCTGAGAAAAAGAGAGATAAACAACTACTGGATTATGAGGGCAGAATTCGAGAGGTAAGCGATACCATAAGATGAAACAACATTAGAATAATTGGGATCCCAGAAGAAGAAGAAAGAGAGAGAGGGGCAGAAGGTATATTGGAGCAAATTATAGCAGAGAACTTCCCTAATTTGGGGAAGGAAACAGGCATGAAAATCCAGGAAGCACAGAGAACCCCTCTCAAAATCAATAAAAATAGGTCAACACCCCGGCATCTAATAGTAAAACTTACGAGTCTCAGAGACAAAGAGAAAATCCTGAAAGCAGCTCGGGAGAAGAGATATGTAACCTACAATGGTAGAAACATTAGATTGGCAGCAGACCTATCCACAGAGACCTGGCAGGCCAGAAAGGACTGGCATGATATTTTCATAGCACTAAACAAGAAAAATATGCAGCCAAGAATACTATATCCAGGTAGGCTGTCATTGAAAATAGAAGGAGAGATAAAAAGCTTCCAGCACAAACAAAAACTAAAGGAATTTGCAAACACAAAACCAGCTCTACAAGAAATATTGAAAGGGGTCCTCTAAGCAAAGAGAGAGCCTAAAAGCAACATAGACCAGAAAGGAACACAGACAATATACAGTAATAGTCACCTTACAGGCAATACAATGGCACTAAATTCATATCTTTCAATAGTTACCCTGAATGTAAATGGGCTAATTGCCCCAATCAAAAGACACAGGCTATCAGATTGGATTAAAAAACAAGACCCATTGATATGCTGTCTGCAAGGGACTCATTTTAAACCCAAAGACACCCCCAGATTGAAAGTGAGGGGGTGGAAAACCATTTACCATGCTAATGGACACCAAAAGAAAGCTGGGTGGCAATCCTTATATCAGACAAATTAGATTTTAAACCAAAGACTGTAATAAGAGATGAGGAAGGACACTATATCCTACTTAAAGCATCTATCCAACAAGAAGATCTAACAATTGTAAATATCTATGCCCCTAACATGGGAGCAGCCAATTATATAAGGCAATTAATAACAAAAGCAAAGAAACACATTGACAACAATACAATAATAGTGGGGGACTTTAACACCCCCTCACTGAAATGGACAGATCGTCTAAGCAAAAGATCAACAAGGAAATAAAGACTTAAATGACACACTGGACCAAATGGACTTCACAGACATATTCAGAACATTCCATCCCAAAACAACAGAATACACATTCTTCTCTAGTGCCCATGGAACATACTCCAAAATCGATCACATCATAGGTCATAAATCAGGTCTCAACCGGTACCAAAAGATTGGGATCATTCCCTGCCTATTTTCAGACCACAATGCTTTGAAACTAGAATTCAATCACAAGAGGAAAGTCGGAAAGAACTCAAATACATGGAGGCTAAAGAGCATCTTACTAAAGAATGAATGGGACAACCAGGAAATTAATGGAAAGAACCCTACACCTAAAGGATCTGGAGAAAGAACAGCAAATAAAGCCTAAACCCAGCAGGAGAAGAGAAATAATAAAGATCAGAGCAGAAATCAATGAAATAGAAACTAAAAGAACAGTAGAACAGATCAACGAAACTAGGAGCTGGTTCTTTGAAATAATTAACAAGATTGATAAACCCCTGGCCAGACTTATCAAAAAGAAAAGAGAAATGACCCAAATCAACAAAATAATGAATGAAAGAGGAGAGATCACAACCAACACCAAAGAAATACAAACAATTATAAGAACATATTATGAGCAACTCTTTGCCAGCAAATTAGATAACCTGGAAGAAGTGATGCATTCCTAGAGATATATCAACTACCAAAACTGAACCAGAAAGAAATAGAAAACCTGAACAGACCTATAACCACTAAGGAAATTGAAGCAGTCATCAAAAATCTCCCATCAAACAAAAGCCCAGGGGAGATGGTTTCCCAAGGGAATTCTACCAAATGTTTAAAGAAGAATTAATACCTATTCTTCTGAAAGTGTTCCAAAAAATAGAAATGGAAGGAAAACTTCCAATCTCATTCTATGAGGCCAGCATTACCTTGATCCCAAAACCAGACAAAGACCCCATCAAAAAGGAGAATTACAGACCAATATCCCTGATGAACATGGATGCAAAAATTCTCACCAAAATACTAGCCAATAGGATCCAACAGTACATTAAAAGGATTATTCACCACGACCAAGTGGGATTTATCCCTGGGCTGCAAAGTTGGTTCAACATCCGCAAATCAATCAACGTGATACAATACATTAACAAAAGAAAGAACAAGAATCATATGATCCTCTCAATAGATGCAGAAAAAGCATTTGACAAAGTACAGCATCCTTTCTTGATCAAAACTCTTCAGAGTGTAGGGATAGAGGGTACATACCTCAATATCATAAAAGCCATCTACGAAAAACCTACAGCAAATATCATTCTCAATGGGGAAAAACTGAGAGCTTTCCCCCTAAGGTCAGGAACGTGGCAGGGATGTCCACTATCACCACTTCTATTCAACATAGTATTGGAAGTCCTAGCCACATCAATCGGACAACAAAAAGAAATAAAGGCATCCGAATCGGCAAAGAAGAAGTCAAACTCTCACACTTTGTAGATGATATGATACTTTATGTGGAAAACCCAAAAGACTCCACCCCAAAACTGCTAGAACTCATACAGGAATTCAGTAAAGTGGCAGGATATAAAATCAATGTACAGAAATCAGTGGCATTCCTATACACCAAGAACAAGACAGAAGAAAGAGATATTAAGGAGTTGATCCCATTTACAATTGCACCCAAAACCATCAGATACCTAAGAAGAAATCTAACCAAAGAGGCAAAGAATCTGTACTCAGAAAACTATAAAATACTCGTGAAAGAAATTGAGGAAGACACAAAGAAATGGAAAAACGTTTCATGCTCATGGATTGGAAGAACAAATATTGTGAAGATGTCAATGCTACCTAGAGCAATCTACACATTTAATGCAATCCCCATCATAATACCATCCACTTTTTTCAAAAAATGGAACAAATAATCCTAAATGTCCAATGGAAAAGAAACAGTCTCTTCAACAAATGGTGTTGGGAAAATTGGACAGCCACGTTCAGGAGAATGAAACTGGACCACTTCCTTACACCACACACAAAAATAGACTCCAAATGGTTGAAAGACCTCAATGTGAGACAGGAGTCCATCAAAATCCTAAAGGAGAACACAGGCAGCAACCTCTTTGACCTCAGCCGCAGCAACTTCTTCCTAGAAACATTGCCAAAGGCAAGGGAAACAAGGGCAAAAATGAACTATTGGGAGTTCATCAAGATAAAAACTTTTGCAAAGCAAAGGAAACAGTCAAGAAAACCAAAAGACAACCGGCAGAACGGGAGAAGATATTTGCAAATGACATATCAGATAAAGGGCTAGTATCCAAAATCTATAAAGAACTTATCAAACTCAACACCCAAAGAACAAAGAATCCAATCAAGAAATGGGCAGAAGACATGAACAGACATTTTTCCAAAGAAGACATCCAAATGGCCAACAGACACATGAAAAAGAGCTCAATATTGCTTGGCATCAGGGAAATCCAAATCAAAATCTCAATGAGATACCACCTCACACCAGTCAGAATGGCTAAAATTAACAAGTCAGGAAATGACAGATGTTGGCCAGGATGCCGAGAAAGGGGAACCTTCCTACACTTTTGGTGGGAATGCAAGCTGGTGCAGCCACTCTGGAAAAGAGCACGGAGGTTCCTCAAAAACTTGAAAATAGAGCTACCATATGATCCAGCAATTGCACTACTGGGTATTTACCCAAAGATACAAAAGTAGGGATCCGAAAGGGTACATGCACCCCGATGTTTATAGCAGCAATGTCCACAATAGCCAAACTGTGGAAAGAGCCAAGATGTCCATCGACAGATGAATGGATAAAGAAGAAGTGGTATATATATACAATGGAATATTATGCAGCCATCAAAAGGAATGAGATCTTGCCATTTGCAACGATGTGGTATTATGCTAAGCGAAATAAGTCAAACAGAGAAAGACATGTATCATATGACCTCACTGATATGAGGAATTCTTAATCTCAGGAAACAAACTGAGGGTTGCTGGAGTGGGGGGTGGGGTGAGAGGGATGGGGTGACTGGGTGATAGACACTGGGGAGGGTATGTGCTCTGGTAAGCCCTGTGAATTGTGCAAGACTGTTGAATCTCAGATCTGTACCTCTGAAACAAATAATGCAATATATGTTAAGGAAAAATAAAAAAGAAGAAGAAGATAGCAGGAGGGGAAGAATGAAGGGGGGGATATCGGAGGGGTAGACGAACCGTGAGAGATGATGGACTCTGAAAAACAAACTGAGGGTTCTAGAGGGGAGGGTGGTGGGAGGATGGGTTAGCCTTGTGATGGGTATTGAGGAGGGCACGTTCTGCATGGAGCACTGGGTGTTACGCACAAACAATGAATCATGGAATACTACATCTAAAACTAATGATTTAATATATGGGGATTAACATAACAATAAAAAATTAAAAAAAAGAAAACATCTGTTTATATATTAATTTAATTTAAAAGCCCATTTTATGGGGGTAGTGATTGGACCCTAGATAGGTATTCCCTATCTCCTGCAAAAATAAAAGACATCATATTAAACAAAGATACTAATTTTGCCTTAAAACTTCCTTCAATTTTCTTATGAAAATGGTAAAGTCAAGTTTAAATGTCTTTCAAAATAACTAATAAAGCACTAGATTTATTTCTGTAGTGCAGAATTCTTGATATGCCTACTATTAGCATGATTTTTACAATTGAACTGGTGCAAACAGAGAGTAAATCAGTCCTATAATCTCCAAACATGCTCCCTGGGCCTTGCATCTAAAACCATCTGGACACTATGACAGCATTCTATTTATTACATACAAAAGTCTGGATCCTGCCGATGCATAAACAGTAATTAAACACACAAGCCAACCATGCATGCCAGATCGGCGAGAACTATCCTTTGAGTATCTTAGAATTTCCATGCCAATGAGCTTATTGAGAAATTGGCTGGTGATTAAAGATTAATGATTTATGGTTGCAAGTGAGGTTCATTTGGTGCTTACTGAAATATATTTGACAGCATCTTTATGATTTTTCTAGAATCCATAGTCTTAGAGGTAATTATTCTTAAGAAAATACCTCAATTTCAAACATGAGTTTAAGATGCCATCATTTAAAATTTTATACCTTCTTGAATAAGCAGGTTTAACTTTCTATGCTTTCAAGTATAATTCTTAAACTTCATATTGGAGAGAGGAAGTTTTAGGATTTTTTTTTTCTAGGTTTGCTTCTGTAATTCATATCTTCTCTGCCTGTTCACAGCCTGTGCTTAAAGCCAGTAGAAATGATGTATGAAAAATAAATATAATAGAAGCACTTACAAAGACGCTTGGTTTTATCTTTGGTTAATCAGCATTTTACTTTTTAAAAATGTTGAGGTTTTTAAGAATTTGTTGATTCCCATGATAAAGTAGGTGTTCGGGAGAATTATTCAGTTGAGTGTTAAAAGAAACCAAAAGATGCAATTGAGGTTGAGGGGGAGCTCATAACTTGTGTTTCAGAGTAGAATAGATTCTTGAATGCTACACCCTTAGAGCTTTCAGGATCTGTTAATTCACTCATAGCAACATAACATATAATTTCCTTTATAAATGCTGTAAAGTATAACTGAAAATATGACTAACCCCTTCATAACCTTAATGGTTCTATAAATACAGAACTAAAGTAATTTATAAAGCTGTTAAAATTAATTCTGCCATTAAAATAAACTCCACAGTACATTACATTATTACTGTAGTAACCTAACTCTGAACTTCTCTGAGTCAGCAAAGTGAATCAATGGTGATGAATGATGATCACTGCTGAGCCACGCATGGATTAAATGCTTGCCTGGTCAGGAAGGCACTTTCTTCCAATACAAACAGGCTTATCTTCATTGACTACTTTTTTCCTGGTCTGTGGACCTTCCCTTCTGTGAAGTTGCTTGACTCAGGAGGTTAAACCTTAGTAGGCACACAGTTGGCTGAAGCTGCTTCCCCTCTTCAATTTTTATTCAATTTCTCAGCGTCAACTTTTACTCATGACAATATTTTGTACAATGGCAATGTTTGTGCAGTTTCCTGGATTTAACCTGAATTGCATTTTATTTAAGAGGTAGGTGTGTGCTGCGAAAATCCCTAAAAGATAGGTTAATAATTTTTAAATTCTCTCAGATTTTACCTCTATATTGATGCCCTATATTGTCAAGGCCCTTGCTGGATAAAGTGGCAAGAATTGCCCAGGTTTCTCTACTCAGCATGAGATAAATGTAAAAATAGCTCAGATAAGATCCACAACCAAATTAGAGTTTCTGCCATTTTATATAATGAAGACTTCTATTTTCTCAACAATTATCCATAACCTTTTAAAACTCCATTGTTGGGACGCCTGGGTGGCTCAGTTGGTTAAGGGTCTGCCTTTGGCTCAGATCATGATCGTGGGGTCCTGAATCAAGTCCCGTATTGGGCTCCTTGCTCAGTGGGGAGCCTGCTTCTCCCTCTGCCTGCAGCTTCCCCTGCTTGTGCTCTCTCTCTCCCTCGCTCTCTCTCCCTCTGATAAATAAATAAATAAATAAATAAATAAATAAATAAATAAATAGATAAATAGATAAAATCTTTAAAAAAATAAGTAAAACTCTATTGTTTTGTCTGTTGTTTCTGTTCCAACTCTATTAGGTGATTTTTTTTTTTTTTTCTGGACCCTATTTGTAACAGTAAAAAAGGATTAGTGCTTCCCTAGAGATACCAGAGAAGAGTCTGCCAGTAAATAAAATGTGCAGAGAGATGCAGATGCATTAACTAAATGACTCATTCCCAACCCAAACTCACAGTGCCACCATTCAAATTTCTGCTTTGGCAGAAATAATTGTATGACCTAGACCTTAATGGTTGCTGTCCCGTTGTTGAAAGCAGAAATACTAACTCTCCAAATCATACGGCCTACTGTGCAGTCTGAAATAGTTTGAAACTATTCCAGAAAAAAAAAAAAAAGAGAGAGAGAGAGAGAGAAAGAGAGAGAAAGAAAGAATATAAAGAAGGCAGCGAGAAATATTCAAGAGCATGGATGTTTTCCATAATGAAACCATGTAAGCTGCCAAATGGAACTCATTCAGACACTTTTGTATTAAGTATCAATAAAATGGAAAGTGAACAATTATTACCTATAGTCTGAGAACTCTCTACGTAAAGCTTGATATAAACTATGAAATGGCCTATGCCAGTCCACGATTGAGCTAAAGATTTGGATAAATAAGATCTAAGAAATAAAAGATGTGAAAACATTTTAGTAAGCAATACAATCTAAATCAATAAAATTCTCAAAGGGAATGTTGGTAAGATATATTAACAGCTTTAAAAGTATTCATGTGCTTTGACCCCAAATTTTATTTTCTAGGAATTTCTCCTTAGAAATCATGGTTGCTATAAAAAATTTAACTAAAAGGATGAATACAAAGGAATATTTGAATATCAAATAAGATTGCAGACAACATAAATGGCAAACAATAGATAGCCATTCAAATATTGTTGAAATTATTTAATAATATGGGGAAATAACATAATTATAACTGGAAAAGTGGGTTACAAAATATGTTGCATGATTTTATTTTTGTTTAATATAGGTGATAGAGACAAAACATTAAATTTTAAATTGTAATAACCCCACTGTCTGTTAAAGCGGAATTGTTAGTACGGTCTTTTATTTATTTTTAATTTTTTAATTTTTTTAAGATTTTAGTCATTTATTTGACAGAGAGACACAGGGAGAGGGAACGCAAGCAGGCGAGTGGGAGAGGGAGAAACAGGCTTCCCGCTGAGCAGGGAGCCCGATGCAGGGCTCAATCCCAGGGCCGTGGGATCATGACCTGAGCCGAAGGCTGAAGCTTAATGACTGAGCCACCCAGGTGTCCCTAGTATGGTCTTTTAAAATTTTTTAAAATTTTATTTTGCAAGCTGGTATATAGGGATGCACATAGGAGATGCTGAATGAATGAAAAAATAAGGCTCCTTAAGAAAGTGCATGTATCTACTCTGAATGTGTGTGGGGAGGCTGGGGACCCCATCGGTTAAGATAAGAAGAGAGTAATAGGGCCAATGGCAGTTTTATGGCTTGAAGAGAAAGGAAGGAGAAAATTTAGTGGAATGAAGCTTTAGTGATAAGAAAAGATGACTAAAAATGCATGTAGGAAAGCTCTAGAGTCTTTGCCAAGGTTATTTGGAGTTGGACTTGTCTTCTTTGCAGTTGTAGCAAAGTGATGAACCTGGTCACGAAGTGATCCAGTTTTATTTAAATCAATCCACTGTCTATATACATTGTAAATGTTGGCCGATTCTGTGTGCATTTTTATTGTCTATGTTTGTGGTTTGTATTCTCAAGTTAAAATACGTGTGTGACCCCAAATCTTCTTAAAACTTGTAGTTATTTTTGTCTTTAAAATATAGCCAAAGAAAATGATGTTGATTGATCACAATCTTATAAGATTAATGCTAGATGTTTATTGGACATTCAAAAGAGTTCAATTTCCTCTCTCTCTTAGCTTTTCATTTATGAATAAAATATGCACGTTAATCTTATAGTACTTTGTGCATTTGGAGGTAGACAACAGAATAGAGGCCTAATAGCATATACTAAGTAAATCATGTTATTTTTTTCCCCCCTAACATTTTATTTTTATTTAAAAAACCTGATCGAAAAGGTCAACTCCTTCTTGGAGAAGTGGTTGAAATACTTTTGTAAGTAGCTTATTCTTATCCTGTCACTTAATTTAACACATTCGATCACTGAGAACCAGAGATATAAATCTGCAATGTGTTTGGACTGACCTACTAGATTGGTGTCTCAACTCCTGGTCCAAGGTTTGGTTTTACTGGATGGCCTCTCCTAAAACTCTTAGACCAAGTGAATTTATTCAGAATGCTAAATAGAAAGAAGACAAATTCATGAGTGTCCCTGGCTTTATTATATTTTTTTTACTTGTGACTTTTTTTTTTTAAGATTTTCTTTATTTATTTGACAGAGAGAGAGACAACGAGAGAGGGAACACAAGCAGGGCGAGTGGGAGAGGGAGAAGCAGGCTTCCCGCCAAGCAGGGAGCCCAATGCAGGGCTTGATCCCAGGACCCTGGGATCATGACCTGAGCTGAAGGCAGATGCTTAACGACTGAGCCACCCAGGCGCCCCGCTTGTGACCTTTTTTTTTTATTAATCTATTATCTATTGTGAAAAATATATAACCG
Organism: Mirounga leonina; assembly: GCF_011800145.1. Taxonomy (NCBI): domain Eukaryota; kingdom Metazoa; phylum Chordata; class Mammalia; order Carnivora; family Phocidae; genus Mirounga; species Mirounga leonina. The sequence continues at coordinate 32,833,761 of NW_023270415.1, read as the reverse complement.
AACATATATCTTTCCTTTCGGTGAAGCAATGCTGGTTAGAGAAGCCATCATGCTCTCCTGAGCCCTGGATATTCCAGGTGACTGATTCAAGATTGTTGTCTAAACAATTTGGGTTCCTCTTCCCATATCCCAGCTTCAAGTAAAGAAGTTTTGCCTTTAACTGTTTTATTTATTTTCTTCCTAGTAATATATTATTTGCACAAAAGATTCAATGACTTAAAATAATAACTGAAAAACCAAAAATCCAAATACACTGTCCTATATGCTAACGTTAGGGTTACTAGCCTAAGTCATAGTACATGGCGGCTTTTGTTGCTTGAATTATTCTTGAAAGAGAAACTCTTTTAGACATTGTTTAAAAAATTGTACATACTGTTTTATATTTTTCCATTGCTCTATAAAAAGCATGTATCATAATCCAAAAATAAAACTTGAAAAATATCTCTCAGGGTACTATAAAACCCTTTCTTCACAGTAAAGAAAATCTTGCAAAGGGGGAAGAAATGGTTTTCTCTTCTCAGTTGCTCAGTTTGTCTTCTACTCCTTATGTTACTGACATAATGCAGACTTTCTGTCACCTTGGGTTGGTATTTTTTGCCCCTGTGGGTAGTCTGGTTAATCCTTTTGGCAGATGACATATTATTTCTTTACATATGACAAAATATATTTAAGACAAATGTACTTTTCATCTCCTCCAGAGCCCTGCCATCTCTCTTTTGCAGTATTGTAATAACATCCTCACTGGTTTCCCTCCTGTCCTTTGAACTCACAACCCATTCTTAATGAAGCAACTAGAATGATGCTCTAAAAAAGAAATACGATTATGTCAGCTAATGCTCAGAAACTGCCAAAAGTTTTCCATCTCAATCATAGTAAAAATCTAAGGCTGGTATCCAAGATCTCTAAACAACATCTCAAACACAACACCCATAAAACAAATAATCAAGTCAAAAAATGGGCAGAAGACATGAACAGACACTTCTCCAAAGAAGACATATAAATGACTAATAGATACATGAAAAAATGTTCAACATCATTAGCCATCAGAGAAATTGAATCAAAACCACACCAGTTAGAATGGCAAAAATTGACAAGGCAACAATCAATAAATGTTGGAGAGGTTGTGGAGAAAGGGGAACCATCTTACTCAGTTGGTGGGAATGCAAGTTGGTACAGCCACTTTGGAAAACAGTGTGGTGGTTCCTCAAAAAGTTAAAAATAAAGCTACCCTATGACCCAGCAATTGCACTACTGGGTATTTACCCTAAAGATACAGATGTAGTGAAAAAAAGGGGCACATGCACCCCAATGTTCATAGCAGCAATGTTCACAGTAACCAAACTGTGGAAAGAGTCGAAATTCCCTTCAACACATGAATGTATAAAGAAGATGTGGTCCATATATACAATGGAATATTACTCAGCCATCAGAAAGGATGGATACCCAACATTTGCATCAATATGGATGGAACTGGAGGAGATTATGCTAAGTGAAATTAAGTCAAACAGAGAAAGTCAATTATCATATGGCTTCACTTATTTGTGGAACATAAGGAATAGCATGGAGGACATTAGGAGAAGGAAGGGAAAAATGAAGGGGGGGAAATCAGAGGAGGAGATGAACCACGAGAGACTATGGACTCCGGGAAATAAACTGAGGGTTTTAGAGGGGAGGGGGTGGAGGGATGGGTGAGCCCAGTGATGGGTATTAAGGAGGGCACATATTGCATGGAGCACTGGGTGTTATACGCAAACAATGAATCATGGAACACTATATCAAAAACTAATGATGTACTGTATGGTGACTAACATAACATAATAAAAACTAACATAACATAATAAAAAAACTATAAAAAATAATAAAATATCTATATACCATCCTTATTCTCTCCCCAATATATTTCTGTTCTCCTAGCTTATCTCCATCATGCTGGGAGTGTTCCCAATGCAAGAATTTTGAACATGCTGCTTCTTTCCTGGAAATGCTCTTCCCTTAGAAATTCCCATGACTTGTGCTCTCATTTCCTTCAAATATTTTTTCAGATATTACTTTCACAGAGAGGCCTTGCCTAACCACTCTATTCAAAATATTAGTTTCCATTCCTGCATTCCTTATCCCACTCTCTTACTTTATTTCTCTATGTAGTAATTATCAATTTCTAGGACAACATATCTTACTTATTTTTGTATTGTTTCTGTCCCACCATAGCGTAGTTTACATGAACACTGGATTTTTTTGACTATTTTGTTCACAAATGTATTCCCATGTCAAAGTAAAAGGACTCTCATATAATATTGAATAAATAATGTGTTAAAGATGTATTCAAATCAATAATGAAAGGACCATCAGGGTGGTAAGACCAGTAAAACATTTGAGAAACTGAGTATATTAGGCACTGAAGAAGGAATAATATTAATAGCTTAGAAACAAAACTGGTTAATGTATTACAAGACAATATAATAATAAAGTTAGGGATACGTTTCTATCAGGAAAAAAATCATTTGCCTTTCTGCTAAACAAAAATCTATAAGTACCACATAATTTAATAGCAGCTGAGCTATAGTCAATAGTAAATAGTAAGTCAAACAAAGGTATGTTCACCTAGATAATTAAATAATCCTGGGGTGTGTCTGTTAAACAATATGCTCCAATACGACTTGAATGGGCAGCAATTTTTCTTAAAACTTGAATGTCCCAAAGAGTGATTGCCATGTGGTACATACTCAATAAATCAATAAAGAAGGCAAAAAAGTCTGGGTTGGAATGATAGGAAAATCTGCATAGAATTTCTGTTTTCCTCCCAAAGTATGATACTGCTAAACATGGATTTTGTATTGAGTGAAATAATCAGACTCAAAATACTTTGCAATTAAGGACAATTATGCACTTTAAAATGTATTGTGTCTCCTCCCCTCCCCGCTGAGTGTTGGCTGCACTTCATGACTGCTTCCAAGGAAAGTGGAAACTAAATTTACAGGGGAGAAACCTGGCAAACATGATCTTGGCCAGGTGACCAAGGTGAACATGGTTGGTGATAAGTCATGTCGATAACATGTACTCTTCTTAGGCTGCGAGAAGGGCACTTGACTTCTATGCAATTCTTCCTAAAAGTCTTTCATCCTAGTCTCATCTTGAGAAAAGCATCAACAAACCCAAATTGACAGACATTGTATAAAATACCTCACTGGTATTCAAGAAACTGTCAAGTTCATGAAAAACAAGGAAAATCTGAGGAATCATGACAGACCAGAGAAGACTGAAGAAACAGGACGATAGAACATCTTGTGGTGCCCCGGATGCCATCCTGGGGCAGAACAAGATTTGTGGAAAAACTAGTGAAATCTTAGCTAGGTTAGTAGTAATATGCCAATGTTAGTTTCTTCGTTTCGCCAATGTATCTTGGTAGTGTCAGATGTTAACTGTAGAGGAAACTGGGTGAGGGATACAAGGGAGCTTGTTTTCCAACTCTTCTGGGAATCTGAAACTAATGTAAAAGTTTATTAAAAATGTGTTCTGACATACTCTGACACTTATATCAACTTACCAGAAAGCAAAGGAAAGGAGGTAGGGAGGGAGGAATAAATGGTACAGGAATCAACACTTAAAGGAAAAATTTCAGAAAATTTTAAATATATTTTTTATTATCCACTGGTAAATCAGGGTAAGATTGTCTTGTGTCTTCAGATCCTCCCATCAGATTTCAGGTCTTTTAGCATAGGGCTTGTTAGTGTTTCTTCCTGGAGGAAGAGACTTGCCTTCTGTAACCGTATGTTAAACAGAAAATTAAAAAAAAAAAAAAGAACAGTGGAGGACTGGTTTGAGATGACTGCTCTACAAAAGCTTTCTACTCACAGTCTGTGATTGTTGTTATCTGGATATTTCAGGGATTATTTCAGCAAATTAGGCATGAATGCTTAAGATAATTGTTTCAATTATCCACTTCTCTTTGGTTGCTATACATATACTATGCTTTATTTTGTTGTGCTTGGCTATTGCTTGGTATCCTAAGTGCCAGAGTCATTATGCAAGCCTTAAGATACTGAGAATCTTTATATGCTCTTATCCATTTCCAAATCACAAGAAACAACAGTCCATTTAATCAATGCAATGTGGTGTGTGTGTGTGAATTGTGTTGGAAAATATTATAATTTGACTTCAGGGAGACAGTTACTCAATTTTTGCCCTTTATTTTTTATTGTGTTGGCTTGTTTGTTAAAATTAAGTATGCCGATAAGAGTTGATTTATTAATTTACCAGGATCATATATATATAGCCATTGAATATAGCTATATTGAATGAATGAATATTCATTGAATGAATATAGCCATTCATGGATATTATGAAGTGACCCATCCAACTTACAGACTTCTTTATCGTTATAATCATGTTTTCATTTCAGATATGATACTTTTGGCACCCCTAAGGGAATTGTATTTCATGTGAACAGGGCAAAAATAGTTTCTGCCCCATTAATTAATACTTTAGGGTGTTAAAATGGCACTATTTTTTAAAATGTTTTATTTATTTATTCATGAAAGTCAGAGAGAGAGAGAGAGAGGCAGAGGCAGAGGGAGAAGCAGGCTCCCCACCTAGCAGGGAGCCTGATGCGGCACTCGATCCCAGGACCCTGGGATCATGACCTGAGCCGAAGGCAGATGCTTAACCATCTGAGCCACCCAGGCGCCCCAAAATGGCACTATTTTTGTCTTAGTTTTGTTGAAGCTTGAAAGGGCAAGTACAAATCTGCAGGTGGTAAGTACCACCACATTCTAAATAAGGTGGTGGGACTGGTGAAGGAGATGTATGAAGACTGGTTTTGTGGACAGTCGCCCACATGAGGTGATAAAGGATTGATGTTGAAGTGGCCTGGGGATCAGGAAGAGGGCTTCTTTACACAGCGTGTCGCAATGCTGTGGCATGATCCCCCCCGCTCCCATGGAGATGGACAGTTGGCTTACTAAGTGTGAGAATTAACCTGGGTCTCTTGGAGTTTGGGAGGCATCATAGACAAATTCAAAATGTCGGAATTGTTCTTATAACCAAGCAGAACTCAAGGTAAGAGTGGCAGAAGGAGCCACCACAGCAGAGAATAAGCTCTGTGGGAATTACCTTTCTTGCACTGCTGGTGGGTCCGAAGCGTGTGACTCCTGTGGAACAGTGTCCTGGTCAAGTGAGGTGACTGATGCAGACCCTGACGGGGAATTTTAAGCAGCAACCCAAAAAGGAGGTTGCCCTTCTTCATGGCAGCTGCAGTCAATAGCACCCAGACAGGAAATCTACTGCGAGAACAGAGTCTGCTTTAGACATGTGGTCAGGTCATGCGAACTGAAAACCAGATTAGATTGACACTGGTCAAGCATAACTTCTCTCCCCCTCCCCTCCATCTGTCCCTCCCCTCCTCCTCTTCAGCCTTAGGGAAGTCAGAAGAAGCCTGAAGAGCAGAAGTTGGGGACCCAGCTACTGGGAGAAAGAAATGAAGCTAAGGATGTCCAGCTTTCAACCTGCTAACCTGAAGCAGGTTCAATGGGGTGGGAGTTTTATCTTTAAATGAAGTTGGGAGATTTTCCTCTCCTCTCCTCCCCACTCCCTTCTTTTCCTTAAATTTCCTTAACTGACTTTCCTTTCCTTTTAAAAATCAAAGATCTGGAGATAGAGGATATTGAACCTCAACTGGAGATTTACCTTTAAATGAAAGCTTGTTAAATGAAATTTTGTTATACAGCCCTGAGTATACCAATCATTGACACTGGAGGCCTTTTTTATTATCTGAGAATGAGTGGAAAAGCAAGTGGGTTTGCACTGGGTCCCATCCAGGGGCAGGGGCAGAACTTGTCCCACAGAAAGTGTTTGAATGGGCAAAGGGAGAAAATGAAGTTTTTGTAAATCCTCCTGCCAATCCTACTCGTTCATCATACTAATTACAACTCTATGCAGCATGTTCTACTTGGCATATATTATTTGGTACTGGTTTTCTTCCTCTTCAATCCAGTATTCTATAGAAATGTCATGCTTAATTTTGATCTTTTGGTACAATTGCCTGAGCATGTTTTTATATTGTGTATTATGTACATACTGCAGTTTTCAATGAATAAACTCATCTTTAAAGACTTATAAACCTTATTTTGCTCTACTTGTGCCTTATGCACACCACAGTTGTGTTACACAATCGTGTATTCAAAATCTGAGGTTTTTTCCTGTAAGGTAGTGATTATGAAAATGTGTTCCTTTTTGCTTTCTTGCAACACTGCATTGTTAGTTTCTTCATTAACTGCTGCCAGCATAAATCTCTGCCCTTTAGCCAGGGTAAGCTTTGGGCTCTGGATACATTATTTTTAATTTTTTTCCTTTCTTTTCTGTCATTGTTCACAGACTTATCTTAAGGATTTGGGATACTTTAATACCTATTCAACTAAATAATACTTGTATACACTAGGGCCTGCTTGATATTAATATTCTCAGTTCTAATTTTATTGCTCTTTCTGTTTACTTCGGAAAAGTGATTTTTAGTCTGTTCCCAGGGATATCATGGAAGGGGCAGCTGGTGAGGGTCGTCCCATTCTTATTTCAAAAATTGCAGCTCACCTTTTGCATTTTTGGCATCTTTGGTCAGCAGGTATAATTCCTTTGAAGGGAGAGGTCCACAACTAAATATTTGAAAACCATTTTTTTTTTAAATTTTTTATGTAATCTCTACACCTAACGTGGGGCTCGAATCTACAACTCGAGATCAAGAGTTGCATGCCCCACTGACTGAGCCATCCAGGCTCCCCGAAAATAATTTCTTTAGAAGAGTAGCTTAGGGGCACCTGGGTGGCTCAGTCATTAAGCGTCTGCCTTCGGCTCAGGTCATGATCCCAGATTTCTGGGATCAAGCCCCGCATCAGGCTACCTGCTCGGCGGGAAGCCTGCTTCTCCCTCTCCCACTCCCCCTGCTTGTGTTCCCTCTCTCGCTGTCTCTCTCTCTGTCAAATAAATAAATAAAATCTTTAAAAAAAAAAGAAGAGTAGCTTAAACATTTCATTGACTCACATTTTCTTCTGCCTTCAAAATTTGTTAATTATTAAATAGCTTTTTGTGGTTTCCTTTATTTATTTATTTATTTATTTATTTATTTATTTATTTATTTATTTA